>NC_092877.1:192246383-192547008 GCF_028372415.1 Notamacropus eugenii | reverse complement strand
ACTAATTTTGGTAATCCAATTTCTTGGTCAGGTTGTTACTACTACTATAGTTGGGGAAAATTATTTCCTGATTGGCAAATGATGATAATGATAATTTTAATGATAATAATTCTACACCATGTTGGGCTATGTGACTTGCCAAATGTTTTTATGTATACAAAATCATTTTTATTTGACCATCATAATCTTGTAGAGAAAATAGAAGCAGATACTAATTTTATAGATGAGAAATCTGATGGATTAAAGGATTCAGACATTATCTCATCCATCCAGTCATTTAAAAATAAAGTGAGGTTAAAAGACTTGTTCAATTAAATCTCTTCAACATGGTTTCAGTGCCTATTGTATGCATGGTACGGGACTCAGTGTTAGTGAAAACTCAACAAAACTTGGATCAGTCATACTTAAGGACAACAGTACATTTAATTATTATAGGAAACTAAAATACAAGTTCCATCTCTTTGGTAATTGAGGAAGCAAGACGAGAAATCGCACTTTGGATTTAATTCTGGTTAAGTAGGAAGACCTGATTGTTGAAGTGAGAAGGCCTTTACTGATTAACCCCACCCTCTCCATTTCCCACTCCCATTGCTAGTGCCGTTCCTGTGAAATTGTTTCATTTACACTGTATATAACTTACATGTACATAGCTTCTTATACATCACCACTCCCATTAGAATGTGAACTCCTTGAGTTCAGGGACTGTGTATTTCTGTTTCCTCGTATTCCTAGATCTTAACTTGGTGCCTGACACATTTTAAGAACTTCATGAATGTATGTTGACTGACTAAAAGTAATTTGAATTATACAATAAAGTGATACTACAATCCTGAAACTCATAAAAACCAAAGAAGGTACTTTGTACATTAGGAAAACAAATTCTAGAAGGCATAAATGTAATCTGCTATCCAGATACCATAAAAGGGAATTTGAGCTGTATAGAAACAGAAAACCTTTTACCTCTCATACTGCTTTTTGAAAATACTGAGAAAGCATTTTAAAATTTTACTATTCTGAAACCTTTGGACTAATGTAAAAGAAAAAAGGTCATGCTATAACTGTCAATTTCAGTTAATGGAAATATCTCTTAAGTTTGACCATTGGATAAGAAAAACTTTAAAAGCAATGATCAATGAGGGTTTGAATAATTTGGGGGAAAATGATTCTCCAAGAATGAAACTGAAACTTAAATTGTGATCCTGTTTGAAGAAACAAACAGTTAACTAAATTTCTACCTTACTCTAAGCTCTCTATCTTTGTGCTGTAAAATTTTACTTATTTAGGAATACTGAAAATTTTGAGGAAAACCTCAAAAATGGCTTGTGGGTAAGGGATTTTCAGAGCGATGGGTGATGCTAGACTAATACGGTCCTCTCACTAAAGAGAAATGCTTAGTTTAGAAAAATCTAAAACTAATTTTAAAAATATCTCCTACATACTTTCACCAAAATACAGAGTAGAGAATTTTTTCTCCTGAGATGTATCTATTTCATGTGTGTATATATATATATATATATGTATGTATGTATGTATGTATGTATATATGTTCATATAACATATGTGCCATAGGAAATGTAAAATACTGTAAACAGAAAGAACACAAAAATATCAGGAATGTTTTCCATATTTTTTAAAAAGTGCTGCCCTCTAGAAGACCACAATCTAAGTGGGAAGCCAAGACACACATACATAGAACCATGAAATGTAGCAGACTGTGGTTGGTACAAAGACAACATTACAAAATGTTATAATCAATTTGATTATGTGAAGTGTCCCAAAAGTCTTGGTGGAGTTTTAATCTTATTAACTTGAACTAATTATATGTATATATATATATATGTATATATATACATATATATGTACATACATATATGCACATATATACATACATACATGAATATATAAATGTATTATTAAACTTGAATGCCTTACATAGTATGTATATTATGTATATGCAGAAATCTGTATATACCTATATATTCACACATATGCATGAATACACATCAATGCTTCAATATGTATTTAATGTTATCCACGTGGTTGTATTCTCTTACATTTTAGATGGAAAGCCCTTCATGCTTTAGTATTATCCAATATCATGAATAAGAAATAAAAGACAAAAGAATAGATAGATAGATAGGTAGGTAAGTAGGAAGGGAGGAAGAGAGAGAGGGAGGGAGGCAGGCAGACAGACAGACAGACAGAAAGACAGACAGACAGACAGACAGACAGACAGACAGATAGATATAGATAGATAGATAGATAGATAGATAGATAGATAGATAGATAGATAGATAGATAGATAGATAGATATGGAGAGACAGAGAAAGATGGAGAAAAAAACTGGAAAGAGAAGAGAGAAATATCAAAAGAAAAGAGAGACAGATCATGAAAATAGAAAAAAAAACCCACCAGGTTTATGTGGAAAAAACCATGTCATGGTGGAAAGAACAGTAAAATGGGTGTTAAGATGACTTGAATTCTAGTGATGGTTTCTCAATTTCTTAGCTGCATGACCTTTGGGATTTCTTTGAGTCCAAGTTCCAGTTTGAAGAAGAGGGAAGTAGTAATGTGTTCTGTCTATCTTCACAATACTATTGTGTGGAACCAGTGGAAAATAATTGCATAAAAGAGCCTTATAAAGATGAAAGTCATCTACAAATGTAAAATATCACTATAGATGAATTTGATGTTGCAAGGGATGAAATGTTTTGGTCTTTTCAAATTGTTTTTCTAAATTCCAAACATTTTTCCAAATGTTTGACCAGGCTCTTCCATTTTGATATGTATGTATGCTTTGTAATAAAGGAAGTATGCTGTGAGCCAGTTAACAGCATGTAGCATTTGTTGCTACACTGAGCTCATTATCAAAGTACACCTTTTTAGTTTAAGACAAACCGAATGTTCTTTCAAGCAAATGATCTGTTTATCAAAAGAATGATCTATCTTAAATATTTCATTTGTAAGCAATAACTACTTCATGTTACTTTCCATTTCATCACTCTTCTCATTTGATTTTATAATGATTTTCTCTTCTTATGTGCAAACAGGACAATAGCAGCTGCCATTTTATAGGGCTTTACAAATATGGCTTAATTTTATATACACACAAGTGTATATATTATTGGGAAATAAGGGTTATTATTATTCCCATTTTTCATATGAGGAAACTGAGGCAAGGAGATGAAGTAACTTGTGTAAGGTAATATAAAGAGTAAATGTTTGAGGCCATATTTGTACTCTGACCTCCCTGACTTCAAAGCCCAAAGTTCCGCCCATTATGCCGCAAAACTGCCTAGTTATAAGTGATCTCAAACCTTAATTAACACATTTAGCAAATTTCTTAGATATAGAGATAGAAATAAATCTATGTAAATCCACAGATTTATATATATACCTATCTTTATGTACACATAATTTGCACTGACCATTTCATTGGTAAAGGAATGCGAGCATATACTACGCTTCTGCTATGCCTCAGACACTACTCTAAACACTTTACAAATATTATCTCATTATTCCTCAAAACATCCTTGGGAAGAAAGGGCTATTACTATTCCCATGTTACAAAGGAGGAGACTGAGGCAGAGAGATCAAGTAACTTGCCCTGGGTAACATGACTAGTAAGTATCTGAGGCCAGATTTGAACTCAAGACTTCTTGACCTTAGACCCATCTCTCCTTCACCACATAACTCCTCAGTTGGTAGAGTTCCCTATTGATAGTTCTGTTTCTTTTTTTTTCTTTTTTTCTTTTTTTATTTTTTAATGTTTAACAATCACTGCCATACAATTGTGATTTTATACCTCCCACCTACCCCTCACTCCCCCCTTCCCTCCCCACGACTGCATACAATTCTGTATAGATTCTACATATACTTTCCTATTGAGTATATTTTCACTATAGTCATGCTATGTAGTCAGACTAAGATCAATGAAAGAAATCGTATAACAAATCAGAACATGATACACAAACACATACACATACACAAACATGATCTGTTACATTATGTGAGTGACTTCCATATTTCTCTCTCTGAGTGTGGAAGGCATTTTGCCTTGAGAACCACCATTGGGATTTTTTTTTTTTTGTAAGAAGTTCTTGTGTTATTACAAAAATCTAAGTCTACCAGAAAAAACTCTCACACACTGTGGTCGTTGTTGTGCATAAAGTTCTCCTGGTTCTGCTCCTTTCACTCAGCATCAGGTCATATAAGTCCTTCCAGGCCTCTCTGAAGTCTTCTTGTTCATCATTTCTTATGGCACAATAGTACTCCATTACATTCATATACCATAATTTATTCAGCCATTCCCCAATTGATGGACATCCCCTTGACTTCCAGTTTTTGGCAACTACATAGAGTGCTGCTATGAATATTTTTGTACATGTGAGACCCTTTCCCATTTTTATGATCTCTTGGGGATATAGTCCTAGTAGCGATATTGCTGGGTCAAAGGGTATGCACATTTTTGTAGCCCTTTGGGCATAGTTCCAAATTGCTCTCCAGAATGGTTGGATGCGCTCGCAGCTCCACCAACAATGAATTAGTGTTCCAACTCTCCCACATCCTCTCCAGCATTTGTCATTTTCTTGTTCTGTCATGTTTGCCAATCTTATAGGTGTGATGTGGTACCTCAGAGTTGTTTTGATTTGCATCTCTCTAACCAATAGTGATTTAGAGCATTTTTTCATATGATTATAGATAGCTTTAATTTCTTCTTCTGAAAATTGCCTGTTCATATCCTTTGACCATTTATCAATTGGGGAATGACTTGTATGATTATACATAAGGGTCATTTCTCTATATATTCTAGAAATGAGGCCTTTATCCCCGAGCTTAGCTGTAAAAATTCCTTCCCAATTTACTACATCCCTCCGGATTTTGGTTGCATTGGGTTTGGTTGTGCAAAAACTTCTCAGTTTAATGTAATCAGTTATCCATTTTGCATTTCATAATGCTTTCTATCTCTCCTTTAGTAAAGAATTCTTCTCTTCTCCATAGATCTGGTAAATACACTATTCCTTGCTTCTCCAATTTATTCATGGTATCAATCTTTATAGCTAAATCATGTACCCATTTGGACTTTATTCTTGTGTACGGTGTCAGGTATGGGTCTATGCCTAATTTCCGCCACACTGTTATCCAGTTTTCCCAGCAATTTTTGTGAAACAATGAGTTCTTATCCCAGAAGCTGGGGTCCTTGGGTTTATCAAACAGAAGGTTGCTATATTGCTTGCCTACTGCATCTTGAGTGCCAAGTCTATTCCACTTGTCTACCTCTCTGTTTCTTAGCCAGTACCAAGTGGTTTTGATAATTGCTGCTTTATAGTAGAGTTTGAGGTCTGGTAGCGCTAGGCCACCTTCCCAAGCATTTCTTTTCATTAGTCCCTTTGATATTCTGGACCTTTTGTTTTTCCAAATGAATTTTGATATTATTTTGTCCAGCTCTAGAAAGTAATTGTCTGATAGTTTAATTGGTATGGCACTAAATAAGTATATTAATTTGGGTAAGATTGTCATTTTTGTTATATTAGCACGGCCTATCCATGAGCAACTAATGTTTTTCCACTTACTTAAATCTGACTTTATTTGTGCAAAAAGTGTCTGATAGTTCTGTTTCTTAATGATCTATAACTATGCAGCAATTCAAAGTTGTTCAGGATACTGAGAGGTAAAGGAATTTGTCCCAGATCATAAAGTCAGTATGTGTCCAAAGATAACATCTGAACCCAGATTTGTCCCAACATTTCATCAGTGTTACCCTTTAGCACAGAAGACAGAAGGTTCATTTCATGGTCAAGATAGACCTGGGTTCAGTTCCTACTTTGGACACATAGGCAGATGCATTTTAAAATAGTTAATGCGTATACTTTATGCTTAAACAGACATCATCCACAAAAGGTGAAAAGAAATTCCTTTTATAAGAGTTTTTGTTTTTTAATTTGAATAGTTTCATTCTCCTCCCTCACAACCCCATCCTACTCCATTTAAAAAAGAAAAGAAAGAAAAACCCAAACTCTTCCAACAAATATACATAAGCAAGCAAGACAAATCCAAGCATAGGCCATGTCTAGAAAATGCCCACTTAATTCTACACCTTGAGACCATGACCATGAGAAACATGTTCCATCATGACTTTGGAAGTAATGGTTAATCATTGTATCGATCAAATTCTTCCTTCAAAATTATTTTTATGTACACTGATTATGTTATTATGTAAGTTGTCCTAGTTCTACTCATTTCATGGCACCAGTTTGTACAAGACTCTGAACCTGTCCCATTCTTCATTTGTTACAGGGCAATAATGTCCCATGACATTCACATACTACAAACTGATGGCTAGCTCCTTAATCTTAATGTTTTTTTTGCTGCAGCAAATATAACTGCTATAAACATTTTGCATTTATGGGTCTTTTCCTTCTTCCTTTGATCTCTTTAGAGCATAGACACAATAGTGCTAATGTTCAGTCAAAAGATTTGCATACTTTACTGACTTTTGGGGTATGGCCTCAAATCATATTCCAGAAAGGCTAAACCAATTTGCAAAACCCAAGTGTCTCAATGTTCCTGTTTTCCCAGTCTCTCTAACATATATCAACTTGGTCAGTTAACTTTGACCCCATGATGAATAGAAAGTAAAACCTCAAAGTTTGAGTTTCTCTAATTTTTACAAATTTGAAGCATTTAAAAAAAATCCATCTGTTGCTAACTTGGATCTCTTCCTTGACCCAGAGATTCTTAGCAACCTGGGTGCATACTCATCACGAAGGTTCTGTCTAGAGCAGTGGGATCAAGCTCAAATAGAGAAGAATTTGTGCAGCCTCCTATTGACTTAAAAAGCAAATTAATATTATCCATGCTATATTTTAATTTTATACATTTTCTTTAACAGTTATCAAGTACATTTTTATCTGATTCTAGCAACACCTGGGAATTTAGCATGGCTGAGAGTATGATACCTCTTGTCTAGAACATGCTGGTCTTCTGATCCCTGAAGCATAGTGATCCTTGACTTCCCTAAAATGTCCTAAGTGGATCACTTTAGTCCCTGTCTTGGCTGCTAGGTATGCTTTACGACCCTGGTGCTTCCTGGTTAGAACATTCAGAATATGTTGGAGTAAGAGACCTACACGGTCTATACTTGACTTGAAGCAGCCATCTTTCAGGCTCCCTTTGTGACTTGAAGACTTCTGGGTAACCCCTTTTTCCATTCTAGGCTACATGAAGGTACTTGCTATATCTTCTCTCTTTATTTCTTAATCTTTATTTGGTTTGGTGCTCTTTTGTCTTATCTTTTCTAGGGTACACATATGGGAACTGGACTGGTTGTCTGTCACTCTACTATCTTGACTTGAAGTCAAAAGATTAATTATCATCTTAAAGATCTAATTCATTGTTTCAAATAGCCAGAACCCAAATTTCAACAAAAGGTTATTAATACAGTGGATAATAGTCCTGAAAGAATTGTTAGCCACTGAATAAAAGAAAAGTTCATTCTAAATAGCAGGAAAAAGGAAAAAAAAACAGCAGGGGCAAAGAAACAATAACAACTCACCAAAACAAAATGTTTGGGTAGCACACTAAGAGAACGTCAGGAAAGAAAAAAAGAAAGAAAAGAAGAAAGATAGGAAATTGCATATGTCATGGTTAACTAGGTGATAAAATAGATGATACCTAGTAATTAAATTTCTAAGTACTATAATAAATCCTCCCTTTACTTTGTGAGTTGTATTAGAAAATCTAAAGAACCTACACTACACTAAAATCTAAAAAAAATCTATACTATACTAAAAATCTCTTTGAAGGTAAGGATTGTGTCCAGGACTTGCTTACCTTTCAGTCCTTTACTTATCTATAAAATACTGTGAACTCTCATAAGGCTTAATAACATAATAAAAGTACAGACCCTTTGAAACAATTTAGTAGATTAATCAAAAGTGCAAGTTATGTAAAAATAATAGTGGCTTTCAGTAGAATTACTGGCTTTATGAATCTCTGAATTTTATTTTGTGTCATCACAGAAGAACAGAGGGAATCACTTGAAAGTAATGAGTGGAGTCAGGCTTCCTTAAAGGCAACGCACTGTCCTTTCCAAAGCATGTACTTAACCTGTAGAATTCACTATAGCTAGAGTTCATTAAATCCAATCCTGAGGCTGGTTTTATAAAAACAGGCTCATTGATTTTATGTCCAAGTAATAATACTTTGTGCAATGTCTAGTAAATAACACTATGAGAATCCTCTGTTTCAAGACATCTGCTAATCAACTGCAAGGTCAGACAGAAATGTTTTTTTATACTAGTCCTACCTACTCCTATCAGTACAGTTAGCTCTGTACTCTGCTTTTTTTCAGGTTTTACTGAGTAAAAATTGGAGTGCCAGAGTAAATCCACCTGTTTATCAGCAGCATTAAGGTCTGTGCTTTTCGTCCAAAAGATGTAAAATGGGCCACTGGTAGAGGTGGTTATAGGATCTGATGTATCAATGTATGAAGTCCCATATGGTAATAAGAATTGTTTGTAATATTATATAAGATGAAAGAAATGATACTTTTTCTGATAAAAAGAAAGTTATATAGTTTCATCCAGTTTCAGGCTAGTTTGTCCACTTTTATGAGACACATCTCTCAAAAAAGATTTGACCTGTTTTTAGGAAATTATGATATGGTCCTTTGCTGCCATATCCATTGAAGTTGACAATCTAATTCTAAACAAGGAGCCAAGGACAAGTAGATTTGAAAGAAAACTATTTCTTATTTCAAGATTTCTCAAAATCGAAAAAGTATTTTTTCTTTTACTTTTGTCCAAATAGTCTAACACAACAGATAATAGGCAGACAGATGAAAAATGGACTCAAGGTAATGAAATCAATTAACTTTTTCTGTAAATGCCTTTAGACTTTCCATTCTTCATATATAAGTATTCTCCTGGTAGAGTGAATGTATGTGGTAATTATAAATAAACAATTGTGCTTACTTGGTCAATGAACAAAATACAAAAACATTCATTAAATGCTTACTATATGCAAAGCAATAACCAAATCCTGAGGATTTTAAAGAAGAAAAAAACAAGCAAGCAAAAGTGTTACTATCCTCAAGAAACTTACATTCCAATGAGGGAAGTCAGTACATAGAACGGCTTCATGCGCAAGGAGGGAAGTTTATTTAAATACAACCAAAAATCAATTTACACTTGTCTGAAGAAAAGTATTCCCAGTTACTCAATCTTTAGATCATAAATCAAATTGTAAAAGTATATACACATTCAATGAATGGACAGCTAATGACAGTGTTGCATGGCCTGGTTTCACCCTTGGGTTTATAAAAGTCAACATTTTTTAGCAGCTGAAAAGGTAGCTTTACATGGACAATACTTTGCAAGAAAAGGCTATTAGTTAGGGAAATATAAGACTCTCACAAGGTCAGGAAATCTTATGAGGTGTCCTCAAATAAAATACAGTGATATTACCTGTTAATATCCTGTCTCACTTATCCAAAGAAAAGAAATCTCTGCTCTCTAAGGTCTAAAATTATGACCCAAATATACTCCATTGCTTTAAATGAGTCATTTTTCACTCCCTTAAATAAATAAGATTATTTTAAAATATGAAATGATTCAAATGTTAAAGAGTAAATTCTTATAACACTTTAGAGTTCAAATAAGCACAACAGCTATTTGGCCATCTCTGGCACACTGTATTTACTTCCTAGACTCTCAGGATGATAGAATCTTAGAACTAAAAGAAATCCTAGATCTCAACTAGACACAAAATCAAAAATTTTCGGAGTTGATAAAGACAGCTAGTCAACCCTAGTCAACCCCCTTACTGACACATCTTTTTTAACAACATCCTATTAAGTGAGTTTACAGAAACAATCTTTCTTTACATACTTTCACTGACACTACAGAATAATTTTTGTAGGCCACTTTAATCATTGAGAAGATTTTGTTTGTTTGAATTTGGCCATACTAAACCCAAATTTGCCCAATTGTCTCCCCTTAATGATGAAGAGGCACACAGAGTTCACAACTTAGCCTGTGACAAAGTTGGAATTTGGGTCTCCTGACTTGCAGTTCATAGGATTCTCTGCAGTTTGCTACTCTGCGTAGAGTAGATTACTTATTTTATTGGAGAACCCTGGCCTTAGATCAGGAACCGAATAAGAAGTTGTTAAAATTTCACCAGTTCTTGGCAGCAGCATATACTTAAGATATCATACGTTACAGAAAATGTAATCACAAAACATTGTGAATCTCTCTCTTAGATATAATTGTACTTATCACCAAAGAGAAGATGGAGACAAGGGCAGAGAGGGATGATAGAAGAGAGAGCAGATTGGTGATAGGGGCAATTAGAATGCTCAGTGTTTTGGGCTGGGGGGAGGGGACAAAAGGGGAGAAAATTTGGAACCCAAAATTTTGTGAAAATGAATGTTAAAAGTTAAATAAATAAATTTAAAAAAATAAAAATAAAAAAATAATTGTACTTATCTTTTTCATTATTAAATGTTATTTTTAATTTATTGAATAAAACAAGTATTTCAATAAAAAAGATGATTGCACATGTAACTGCAAATCTTTGCACAACTTTACCTTCAAATATATAACAAAATTATCATGTAAATTTTTTTTCTTCCTCCCCCAATGGTTATCATTAGGCTCAATTAGATATAAAGAGAGGTATATACATGAAGATACATACAGATAAAATATTATACATATTTCTATTTATCAGTTCTTTCTCTGGATACAGACAGAATTTTTCTTCATATGTCCTTTGGAAATCATTAAAGACTTCATTATTAAGGTCAAATGGCTTTTTTGTGATATATGAAAATGTTATCAATGTTAGTAATTAGTTATTATTGACAGTACTCTTGAAACTTATCATTACTAAGGTAATTCGAAGGAGGTTTAGGGCTGAGTTGTGTATGATGAGGTGAGTCTAAAAATAAAATTGAGTAGGAAAAAGTAAAAAGGAACAATTATTTCATAAAAACAGGGCATCAAAGGAAGAACTAACATAGAAGGAAGTAGAGATGGAGAACTGGTAATACTGGAATTTTACTCATCTGAATGCAGCACTTCTTGTACCACTGATGCTGTTTTACCTGGGATTCCATTGTTTACTACATGTATTTTACCTTTCCAAAGAGATTTCAAGCCTTAAGTGTCCCTAATATCAGGCCCTCATAAAATAAGGGCTCCATATGTTTATTGAATTGAGCAGCTAGAAATTATGCCAAGTGAGTAACTTGGGAAATTTTAAAGCACTTGAAGTTCCCTTCTCCCACTTCTGATCTTATTTTAGCCTTAGTGTTTAACGGTAGCTCAGACAGACTAGCTATTGGATGTGGTACACAGAAGCAACCATATATTACTAACTCAAGAAACCAAGATTATTACATGCCATTCCAACATAAAATTAATTTGAAGAATGTGTGTGAATGTTCATGCCATATGTACATACATGTGAGGGGGAGGGAGAGAGAGAGAGAGAGACAGACAGACAGACAGACAGACAGTACATTCTGAACTCAGGTCTCCCTACCCAGCCCAGGCAAGAAGGGCAGCAGCCACCCAACATCCAGATTTCACTACCGAATCAACAGGAAACTCGGACCTGTTCCATTTCTGACCTGGATCAGTTCCTCTCTGTCTCGGCAGTTTGGTGGCTCCCCCCAACTCACTGTATTGGTGCAGGGTTTAGCACAGACACTCTTTGACTTTACATCTACTACAGCTGAAACGTTACACCAGCCTTTAACAAGAATAACAACCATGCACCCCTTTGCTCATTTGTAATCCTTTTATTTTTAATTGAGTATCCCAGTTTACCCATTAAATATGTATGATTTCCCCCCTCCTACTGGGTCTGATTTTGTTAGAAAATCCCAACTTTTTAAAAAAATCTTCAAAATGTAGTCAATAGTAAACTTGATTGAATGACTAAAACACTGAGGGTAGGGCTGCATTAGGATAAAACTGTAGTCCTATTTATTGTGAATTAGAAAGAACATGATAAACCATCAAGCCAATGATCAACCAGTATGAGGCATCCAATCATATTGCATCAGTCATCTATTTGCTGGGCTCACAGCATTCAGTAACAAACTATCCAAAACATTTATTCTTCTATCCCCAACTACTCTATTAAAAGGAAACGATTGATTCTTACAGTCAGACACGCTATGTACACTAACCAGTACCCACAGTCCACTATCATCATTTTATCCACTTGTTTGTGTAATGAGGGTCATTGATTTTAGTCTTGTTAGAGGAATTTAAGAAAATTACTTTTCACCAAAGCTTTTTCAAAATTCCATAACATAAAATGTGAATAAGTAGAGCATTGTTAGCAGGAAAAATTAAGGACCACATGCCTACTTTGGGACGTAAACTGAATCAGCTAACCTTTCTGTGTTTTGTGGGTTGTAAAATTCATTACTTAAATTTTCTCAGCATGCACTGATCATGAAAAGAATTTCACACAGGGATCTGAGAAACAATTTGAAAGTATATTAAAAACAAGTTTCCCCTTAATTTTACAAATTGAATCTTTTAGTTGGCCTTTTATCTTTGAAATAAATTCAATAGTCTAAGAGAATTTCAGAAACCTAAAAGCTAATCCTTTTCTCTTCAGCCTGAAAAAGGAAAAAAAAAACTGGTGATCTCTTCCTTTGATAAATTCACACAAATGGTCTGCATTTATGCTGACAGAATGACAGAAATGAAACTCCTTCCCATGAGGGAAATGATGCTGTTTTCAAGCTCCAAAGTTAAAATGAAAACTTGGGAGCTGGAACACATGCAGAGTTCCATTCTAAGTGAAATCCCTGAAATAGTAGAGGAAAATTGCATTTTTTAAAACCACAGAAAACTGATATTCAACCTGCAATGAGCTATTTTGTAAAGTGCCTGATGATTGATTGCATCACTAATTAAATAAGATGGTCATTCAATATTTATTTTTTAAAAGACACACTATAACTATATGCTTAGTCACTCTTTGTGTTTTTAATAACTATTTTTTAATGACAAGAGGCTATAAATAATTGGAGACAGCACATCCAGTCCTAGTATTAAAGGACCAAGTCAAACTTTTTTTTAAGCAAGACTTGTTCTTTCCACATGCACATAAGGCTCTCTCCCCATTCAAAAAGCTTTACCTATGCTTATATGTGAGGCTCTCTACATGTAAGTATGTGAAACTCTCTGTCCCCATATGTAGAAGGCACCACCTGGAATGAAAATACTTAGCACATTTTGCAATTAATTTAAAATATCAGATAAAAATATTCCTCCAAAAGGCTGTATATGAAAAAGGTCATGGTGAATTTGGAAAGTCATCTATTTATCATTACAGATGGGAAGATGAGAAACCTTTACAAGGTTTCTAAATGTCTTGTTGGAAACCTGATTTCCCTAGTGCTAAATGCAAATAACAAAATAGAAACAGAAGAACACTTTGATGTTACTTCCCTCTGGCAAAGAGAAATATCCATTAAACTAAAAATGTAAACAAATGTATTGAATAATGTCTTTACTAAGTAAGCACTCTTCTGTTACAAAAGGAAAGAATTCACACGTGGGGTAATTTAGACTCATGGCATTCTAACATTTGGTGTGCACGATGGTTTTGAGAAGATTTCTTTTTGGGGGTAAGCTGTGGAAAACAATATGCCAAGCCATAAGAAAGAGAAAAGGATGATTTCAGAATGGATACATAAAGGTTTCGCCATAGTAAATTAAATACAGTTAGTATGCACTATTTTTTCATCTTTTATTTAGTAAGCACATTGTTTTGAGAAAATGACAGTGAAATATTATAGGAATTTGTAGAGTCGTTCTAATTTAATCAGACAGCCTTCTTTAGAAGTTCAACAGGAAAAAAAAGTGAAAATGACCTATTTATAATGTACCCCAGGCAGAAAACGTATGACCAAGAATCACATAACATATGTCTCAAAAAGTATGATTTTCCTAGCTATTCAGCCCCATAGGAGCATTTTACACTTGATTCACAAAGACAGAATCCCAGGTGGTTATTTCTGACAACCAGTTGTCAAAATACTCCTTTTGCATTTCAGACACCATTCACAAACAGTGAAAACTAGAAATCCAGTCGATAAAATTGTTAGAAATCAGGCTCCAAGAATCACATTAATAACTTTCATATTAAAGGTAGAGTACACAGTACCCGAGAGCAAATGGGCACTGGATTATTTTAAAATCATTTCCCATAGTATCCATTTTTCAACAATGTATTTTTCAAAAGGAGAAGCCCATTTTTTAAAGAAAGATTATTTGATGGATCTTACCTTTCTCCACATGGACTCACAGTCAAGTCTTAATCAAAATAACTTTAAAAGTATAAAACTATAAAGACTTTCTTGTTGAGGGACTTTCTCTTCTATTAGATACCACTACATGGGCTAATGGTGTGTTACAAACAGCAAATACAGCTTCAAAGAAGAGCTCTGCCATTAGATGAATATTAAGAGGAAAAGTGAACCATTCAAAGGGACAGGTGCAAATCTAAATTCTTTAACATCTCAATCTTAGTGAGCAGAGAGGGGCAGAAGTCACATGGGTCAGTTTTTAAGCATATTATTTGGAGAGAAAAGGAAGAAACTGAAAAATAATAGGCTCTTCATACAAAATATGAAATCAAAGGCAATTATTTGATTTCCCAAATGAAGGAAAGTTATATAATAATGCCTGAAAAAAAGACTATGAGGCTCCTGAGGTCCAGACTGCACAACTATAACAGGTCAGCTGGCTCTTTATGTCATCTTCATTTTAAACACTTAGAGCAAACATGGGACATCTGAGAGTGATTCTTCCTGGACATCAAAAAGTCAAGTCCATATCTTCCTAAGATCTTAAATCTAGAACTCTAAGGACCTCCAGACCAGTAGAAACTCTTCATTTAACAGAAAAAACTGAGGCTCACTAGTTAAGTGATTTGTCTACAATCGCTCCTGTCTGATTAGAGCTCAGAGTCTTTCCAATGTCACAATCTTATCTTTGACATCCCCCAGTATCCTACATGAGAATGCGCAAATGGCTTGGGAAAGCACAGCAGGTATGTGGATCAGTCAGTTTTCAGTTATGTCTGACTCTGTGACTGCGTTTGTGGTCTTCTTGGCAAAGATACTGAAGGGTTTTACCATTTCCTTCCCCAGGTCATTTTGCAGATTAGGAAAGTGAAGTAAACTAAGTGATTTGCCCACGGTCACACAGCTAATATATTTGTGAGGCCAAATTTGAACTCAGATCTTCCCGATTCCAAGTTCAGCCAAGTGAAAAGAGGTATTCTGAGTCTTTGAAATAGATTATTACCAATTCTCTCTTTGCCATAGTTCTCAACTGACTCACAGTAAGCTTTCTATTTATATAACTTATCAGTAATAAAAACCTCAGTACACAGTCACCTTAAAGGAGAAATTATTTATACTTTGTGTTTTCAATGAGCATTGCTTTTGGTAGAATTCAAAAGTCACAATATCTTCCAATCTTAGCTCAAAATAATATATACAGTATTTGCAATACAAATGACTATAACTTTTTAGTAGATTATGCATAATTTTATTTTTGCAAAAAGTTTTATCTTTGAGTACTTGATGTTCCAAGGACACAGCATATATTCATAGACATTCTTAAAAAATAATGCTTCTTAATATCAACATAAGTTTATTAACAATATTGCATAACTCAAAGCAACAATGATTTTTTTCTGGTTTGTTCATAATAAACAAAAAAGAAAAGCAGGCAGTGCAATTAGTCTGGCTAATTGAAGTTATTTTTATTCCTTTCTCTTTTTTGTAATAGAGCTTTACAATAGTTGGGGGAAGGCTCTCTCGAATCATAAGGATACTGCCCATTATTATCCATTATAACACATATCAGAGTGGTGGCTTTTTTTTTTTTTTTTTTTACCCTGCTGCTCCCACTCCCTCCCATCTGGGCTTCTATCATTTAAGTAAATTGCAGTTAATGATTAGTTGTACTCTGCTTAATCAGCATATCAATAATATACCAAGTAAAGACTAAGTAGGGCTACTTTTCCCCTCTCCAAATGACACATGCAGACAGAATGTCCATGTCCTGTCTGATAGACTGACAGAATAAAAAGGCTTCAAATGTAGATGCCTCGTGTTGTGCATGCATAGAGCAGGCTGGAGGGGTTCTAATCATCCCACAGGGAGGTTGAAAAAAATTGGAATCTGCCTGGTTCTGACTTCTTACGTGGCCTGTAGTCCTGTGACCCTACTGCTCAAGTGATTTCCCTTCTCTAAACCTATTTCTTCATCTGGAGAACATGGAGATAGTTAATCAATAAGTACTTATATATTAAATCGTTTTTCATTATATTATTAAATTATTTATTAGATATAATTAGATTAAATATTAAAATTATAAATAATGACCATTCACCATGTATCACTGAATTATTTATTAAATTAAGTTCTAACTATGTGCAAGGCATTGTTCTACATGCTGAAGATATGAGTCCAAAGAATGAAATGATCTCTCCTTACAATGAACTAATATTCTAATGGGAGAGACAACTGTGTGTGTATTTGCATGTATGTGTGTGTGTACATACGCATATATATATTTATGTAAAATAAAGTTAACAAATTTCTATGTGTGTAACAAAAAACTGATAAATAGATCTTAAATAGATGAACAGAGATAGATAGGAAGATATATAGCTTCACCTAAGTGGTACAGTACACAGACTGGAAGCAGAAAGAGTGGACTTCAAATATGGCCTCAGAATTTACTAGCTGTATGACTTTGGGCAAGTCACTTAGCCATATTTGTCACAGTTTCCTCATCTGTAAAATGAGCTAGAGAAGGAAATGGCAAACCATTTCAGTATCTTCGCCAAGATGACCTCAAATGAGTTCACAAAGAGTTGGACGCAATTGAAAGCAACTGAATAAAAACCAGTTAAAGTTTAGACAGGTTAAACTGGTGGGACTCAAAGAATTCTGATTATGAGGAAAGGAGTATATAGTTCTTTTCAGGGTAACATCTATCCAGACTAGCAAGGCATTTTACAGACTGGCAATATTTGTAATGACATGCATGAATCTTAAATAAAAGTTTTGTAGCACATAGAAAACTATTTTGGGGAAAAACAAGCTTCTTTCTTCAATATATATGAACAAGAACTTACTTAACTTAGTAATTATGATCTGGCAGTTTAAGATGACCTGGAAATCCATGAATATTTTTTTTTAATTACATGCAATGATTCCAAAATTCTATATTTTTTCTGTTGTGGCCAAATGGAAAAAAAATGAAATAAAAGTTGAAGTGAATTTCAAAAACTGTGTGACAATAGTAAATTCCACAAGTTTTTTTTAAAAAGTGTTTAAGTTAATAGAGAAATTTTTTTATCAAAAGTAATGAAAATCTTCATACTATGCCTTCTATCACCTTTGATTAAAGGGGGAAAAGAGACTATTAGTCTGAAGACCCATCTAAAATAGGTTGATTTTTGCCTATAACTTAACATTCTCAGTTTTCTATTCATCAGTCTCTAGCAAACATACAAGCACTTATGCACACATACATACACATGCATGTACATGTAGAAACCTAACTTGCAGTACAAAAATGACAAGCTTGAAATATAGGAATTGAAACCACAGGCTGAAGAGGTTATCTGACTCTAAGTCAGAAAAAAAATAATAATAAATTAAACCATACAAGCAGGCTATCCTTTCCCTGAAGAGCTTCCAGAGGATATTCCCTATTTCCCTTAGAGATGTGTTCCAGGGTTTCATGACCCATAGTGCCAGCAAGTCCTTACATGTTACTCAAACGCCATAGTGGAAAACTGAGCAGGTGCTCCCTGTCATTAGGATAATATTCCTTCACATATTTGCCTATTAATTTCACTCCATCTTGCATTTATTCAGGATACATAACCCCCATTCCATTAGACTTTGTTCAAAAGGCTTCTTTGGGGGATTTGGCACTAGACTGAGAAACACGAGATTGTTCTCTTCTTCTAGGTTATTCTGGATTCTCCTATGATTCTGAAAAAGATTTCTTTCAGATGCAACATTTATTTTTTGCAAGGTGGCAAGAGAAATAGTCCTCTCAAATTCATCATTTCACAGGTTAGTTTTTAGGGTTTGTGAAAACAAAAGCAGTATTTGTGCATGTATATAAACAAAAACACCTTTATAACATACACATGCATATATATGAATATATATTAAAAATGAAATTGATTGATAATTGTAACACCACTTCTACCTGTTTTCTCTAGAATAAAACAGCTTTTTAAAACCTAAATAAAAATTATTATCCCAATAAAGACTCATTAAATATTTGTAACAAATCACTTTAAAAAAATTCATCCTAAAAAAAGAAAATAAAAAAAAATCTCAGTAGACTTTCATTTATGGCTTCTGAGGAGAACATTTCAAAAGTTGGAAAAGGGTCTGGCATTCTCCCAACATATTATTTAGTGAATCACGGTCCCTAGTGTAGCTCTATTAGCTTTACTTTGTAAATCACATCGGCACTATTAGCAATGTTTCAATATGATGTGACATCTTTACTATAATGTTTTTCCCCCTGAAGTTTAAGTTAATATTTTAGGTACCCAGCAGACAGATGCAGGACTGTTTACCAGGTTTAATTAACATAAAAATGTCTATAAAAAAGATGTTCACACCTATTACTACATCATTTTTCATGGCAAAGTATAGTCACAATAACAATTTCAATTGTTAGGGCTTTTCTAGAAACGTAAATGAGCATATGTTTTGATATGTAGACAAATGCATGGCTTCCAAGAGTAAGAAGAATTAACCAAACCAATCCAAAAATGTATTCTATTGCACACCCAGGGATGATTTAGTGTGGAATGATTCCACTCACTTCTTTCTTAGTGATATAGTATTGCATTTTAAATTAACAGCATCATCTGTTTCAGGGGTGGGGAACCATGTGGACTTCTAAGTCCTCAAGTGCAATCCTTTGACTGAATCCAAACTTCACAGAACAAATCCCCTGAATAAAAGCATCTGTTATGTAAAACTCGCACTCAATCAAAAGATTGCACCTAATGATGTAGAAGCCCACATGCGACCTCAAGACCACCTATTCCCCACCCCGCTCTCTTTCCTCATGAAAATTCTAGGCTGACATCATGAATCTTGAACATTTAACTTTGTTTTAAGGTAACCGTATTCACCAAAAACTATAAAATGTTTTTGTACTTTTTTGCTTTTATACACACCCCTAAAATTAGGGTATAGGGTATCATGACCAGTTTGGGAGGTTTGTTTGTTTTTTCCCTCTGAAAGTTTCTACGATTGCATACTAGCTATGCCAGCTGTTTCTCCTCTTGTACTTTTAGGCATCAGAGGCAAGGGAATCACAGCTGCCGCAAGATCAATGAAGCAAAGCTGTAGACAAGAGGGTCTGCCAATGAAACATAAAGAGGCTTTCTGAGGCAAAAAGGAAGCAGAATTTGAAACTGAGAACTGCTCATTGAATAAATTCTCCTAAGATTTTTGAAAGTGAGCAGATTAGAAAATGGGTGAAGGTCCAGGAAGAGAGAACAAGGTGGGGATAGGGTGATTATCTAAGGTCCTTACCTTTGAGAGTTTCCTACATTAAACATTTTCAGCTAAAGGAGAATGCCAACTTTTTTTTTTTATTAGTTTTTAATACTATTAAAACCTAGATGCAAACATCTTTTCTGGCCACGCCCAACCCACAAATCCATATTCTCCTGACAACTCTAAAAATTGAAATAGAGACTTTAATCTTGATATAAACATTTAAACAGAGGGGCAATGTGACTTAATGCAGAGAGTGATGAACTTGGAGTTCGAAGACTTGAGCTTAAATCTGTCCTCTGATATTTAATGTGTGACAACTTTTCTGAACCTCTAATAAAGCACTGTTTGTACAACCTGATATTCACATTAAATTAATTATACTATCACTGCATTCTTTTTCTGCCACCAAGCTCCTAGTTTGTATTCCTGAATAATATATTGAATACAATCTGATACTTTCCCAAAGGGTTAAAAACTGGAGTTAAAATTGACTATGAGGACCCTAATTTTTCAAAATGAGTTTCCTTGTGCAAACTTGTTCTAACTTCACTCATCACAATCACTTTCCTTTCCTTTTATCCTAACCACCTAAACCTAAGGGGAAGCCAGTCTTGGATGCCCTCCATTCCAGACCAATTAAAGAAACACAGATTATGTGACAGCCTGCAGGAAAAAGTTGGAGATTTGGCATTTTGTCAGTATCAAGGTGTGCTAGAAAGAGAAACAGATACAAAGATGACAAATACATAAAGTATCTTTAATATAAAACATCATTTTCAGAAAAAGGAGCTGGTAATAACTTAAATGCTGTTATCTATAGGACCAAGAAAGCAAAAGACAGACTAATTGCAGGAGGCTTTAGTTTGTTTGAAAAAAGAATTATCATAGAAAAAGACTTTTAAAACTGTGTTTTCTCTCTTTCTCTGTGTATGTGTATGTGTGTGTATATATGTATATATACACACTTTTATATATACACACATTTATACATACATATATATGTATGTACATATGTACATATACGTACATACATACATACACACACACATGCACGCACACACAGACACAATAGAGCTCTACCTTGTCTACATTTCCAACTGGATATGAAGGGAAAAAATCTGTTTCAGCTTTCTCCTTATAATTTACAGAAACCAGTAGCTTTCAAATGTATTCCCCCTCCCTCCCTCCCTTTCCTAGGAAATGATACAGGGGAAAAAAGGCACGATCAAAGGGCTCACCATAAAACAACAAGAATCCCCAAAGGCCACACACTTTGTTAATCTGTCTCTGGCTTGTAAAATCACTGTGAACTTTTTAGAGAAGCTTAAGATTTGAAGTGAGAACCCACAAGTTGTTTTTTTTTTTTCCTAAATAAAATGCCCCACTTTCCACTGCTCAGCGTTTGAGAACGTATACTTCTCCTCCAGATACGCCAAGGTGTCTCCATGGTCATTCTCGAAATACTCGTCAATGAACTACCAATTGGAGGGTTCTCAAAAAAAAAGCAGATTCAAAAATCTCTGTAGTGTAACTGCTTAACAACTTGGATACACAGTATCCTACATCACTTCAAATGTTCAAATAGTAGATATAACTAGATCACAACTCAAAAATTTAAAATATGACAATACAATGACAAAATAATCAGCAGATATTATCTGTTCAGTCAAACCAGTGTAAACTTCACAGGGTTAAAATCAGTTAAAATATCAGTCTAGGAGCCCCACTGGAAAGAAATATAGTCTCAATGTCTTTTCACTCTTGAAACACTGAATATTGCCATACTCAGAAGTTCAAGCAAAGTACCTTTTTATCTCAAATTTACAAAAGCTTCCCTTTTTAGAACACCCTATTTACCACTGCAGTTTTCTGAAGAAGCAAAATAAAAAGCATATAATATGACAAAAAATGCATTTTGTGTGTATGCGTGTGTGTGTGTTCACATACACAAATATCTACTGAACTTACCCCATGTGCTGGGTATGAGATCCAGCCTAACTCCCCTTGAATTGCTTTGGAATCCAGGAGATTAACTAAAAGAAAACAAACAAAATTAAGAAGAATATTTCTATTTGCTTCTTTGAAATCAACCATAGATTTTGTTTTTGATTTTTTGGAATGCATCTCTTTTTATTCAGATCTTTGATTTCATTGATCTAAGAAGCTGCTGGTGTGGAAAGTGTAATTTCTAGTCTTAGAAGCTGAGGCAATGGTTGGGTAACTTGTCCAAAATCATCAAACTGGCAAGAGTCACCTTCGTAACTGTCTATCCAGTATAAGATATCCCACTATCTCTGAAGCAAAAGTACTCCTTAGCAGAATCAAGTCTTTATCTGGGGACCCATTTAGTCAGGGAGCCTTGAGGATCACTAAAGAAGAGTTAAAAGAACTTTGCTCACACCTTTTGTAGTAAGATGAATTCATGGAGAAGAGTATTTTTTAAAGCAAAAAGTTTTCAATAAATCAGTCCAAATTAATCAAACCATGTGATAGTGATAGACCAATTCTATCACATTAGTACACTGAAGTTAATTCTTTTGAATCCCCTTTTGATGTGAAAATACAGAGTTTTACCATGTCAGTCAGTGCATCTAAAGAAATGAATTTTGTTTTATACTTTTTATGGGCAAGTTATGACAAATAAACAAAAAGATTGTTTACCTGCCAGTGTACATGAAGGGTTAGGGGAAGTTGGCAAAAGTTTCTTGGCAAGTCCAGATTTTACTGAATGTCACAATCATCATAGGCCAGTATAGCTCCAAGTCATTCAAGGTGGTAATAGTGAACCATTGTGTTTGCCTCCTACAACAGATATGTTCTTTCCCTCCATACCAACTTGTGCTTATTAGATCTTTATTTGTATGTATTTATTTCATTTCCCATATTACCCAACATTTGTTTTGATGTTATAGTTGTGTTATATAATTTCACTGCCTTATTACCTGACACCAAGAACTTACGTTTGACACTGTAATTTTTAAATAGTAGGTTAAAGCTCCTAGTCACATCAGGCAAAATATTAAAGGAAAACAGGAAGATGAAAACAGATATTGGGTAATTTGCAATAATGCTCAACAATTTCTGGGATTAATAAAAAATTACATCTTTATAATTAATTTTTTTACATAAGTGAATAACAAGTTTTTTTTGCCCAACGTGATAGTATTAGATTGAAATTAGTAAGCACTGTAGCCAATAGTGACTCCATAAGATTATACAAACTATAAACATATTTATTAACACGATACAGACCAGATGGATCAATATGCAGCTGTAACAGAGAATCATTGCCATAGGCTCCAAATAAGCAACAATCAATATGAAATAGGAGTACACCACAGAGTGTACTCAAATGTCATCAGTAACATATTTCTTGTTGCTTACATAAGTGCTGCCCTTTCATCAATCATTTATAATTAATCTACAGCAAATATGAAGGCCATTGATATTACAAGGTAAAGGAAAGAAAGAGATGACATTCTCAAGCTTGTACTGGAATTCTACATGGTCAATTATATTAGTCAAAGAGAAGAATCATAAGCATGGACAAAATGGAAATAATGATGAGAAAGAAGCCTTATGGTCCCAAGAAAGGTTATCATTTTTCTCAACACTAGATGCTACTGAATTGAGGAATTGATAGTGAAAGAAAAACAATGAAACAAATTATCTATTAAGTTTGACATCTTCTATGATTGTATTATTATTTTCTCAAACAACAAAGCATGGTATTTTCAGCTACAGCAGAAAAGGTCACATTCAATAGAGAAAGTCATAACTATTGTATATATTACACAGTACTACACAAACATTAGCAATGATATTTCCAGAACTGCATTTTGCCACAGAAGATTCATCTGGAGATGTAACGTGAGTCAGATCTTTATATTTTGTTTTGTTTTAAAACGAATTGCCATTCATTATACAACTCTTCATTTGATCAATTTGATTCAATTCAGCAAATATTTAGTAAATACCTAAATACTCATGACATTGTATTAGATATACTAGAGGTATAGAGATTAGCTCCTGGCCTCAAAGAACTTATATTTTCCATTCTGCTGGATCTCTAAGACAAATTTGCTAAAAGAATATTTAGTGATGAGACAGAAATAAGCTATATGTTTTTGTGTGTATGTCTCCGTGTTTATCTGGTTTCATCAATATAGGAAATGCAGGACAGAAACTCCCTTCACCAATGCAATTCATCTCTAAGCTTTAGTCTCTTTAAAAATAAATTTTTATGGATAGCTTTTATTTTCCTATCACCAACATTTACCAAAGTACTTCCTAGTGTTGTGTAGTTTATAACATATAATTTTAAAATTAAAAAAAAGTTCAATAAAAGTAACCAACACATCAAACGCAAAGTCTGACAATCTATTTTAAAATTCCACTCATAGCCCCCCTCATAATAAGGAGATATCTTTTTTATAATTTCACAGCATTCAGTTTCAATTGATTTGTTGTTAATTTTCCTTCCCAAAAGTCATGTTCTCTAATCTCTGGATTCCCCTAGCTTTATCACCATCCTGAGGATATCCATAATCCCTTCTCCTGTGCTAGAATGTTGCACCCACAGTGGCACAATTCCTCAGAGAAGGTAAACTTCTAACGAACCAAGCAAACCTAGATTAAACCCATTTTGAGTTCCACATCTTTCATGAAAGGCACATACCTATTTCCCCAAGGGAGCCCTTTTCATCAGGGCTCCCATTACCTCTTTTGGAGTGACACTTGCCCATTCAGTCTCCCAGATTCAATCCCTCTCCTATTATCCTGCAGTTCTCCCTTTGGTTAAAAAAACAAAACAAAACAAAAAACTATAGGAATTACCAGCTCTTTGCTATTCACCCATGGACTTGGAAGTGGTGCATCATCTGTTCCCTCAGTCTCCCACCTCCCTTCTCATCATTTATGCACCCTTCTGTTATTCTGTCACATGAAATACACTGATTCATTTGTGAGGGAAAAGTGAGAGGATTTTGTCCCTAATGTTTGATTTCTGATACTCAACCATCACTTTTATTTCTTTAAGTTCTGCTTATACCTTTCTCTTTTTACATTGTTTTCAAAAGCCTTTTATAATATTTTGCTTTCTTTTTTCCCCTCAAGGATTGCTTTTCATCTCTTCTTTTTTTAAAAGTAACTTTTAAAGATGAGATAATTGATATCATTACTTAAATTCTCCTTGGGAGCTGTACTTATTTACATTTCTTATGGTGTTTGCCAGATGGATATTCTGCTCACATCTTTTTCTTCTTTCATTTCTTTCTTTTTTTTTTTTTCAGAAATGCCTGAAATGTGTTTCTTTTGTTAAATATCCATCCCTGATAATTGATGATTTGGCACAGATTTGCAGGTTATGTCATTTTGGGTTGCAGCCTAAACATTGCTTTTCAGAATATATATCCCATTCCCTTCTGCAATTTCTAGTACCTCCATAAAAGTCTTCTTTTATTACTTTATTTGAATTACTTTCCTTTCTATGTAAGGGTCTTTCCCCTGGATCCTTGCAAAATTTATTGTTTGTCTTTGGATTTACAGAATTTAGCTTCTATATGCCTTAGAGTTTAAAGTACTAGAATTTTTCTAGAGAAATCTGTCTATATTCATAAATACTGGAAAGTTTTACTTTATTCTACATGGCAATATATAATTTTTTTATTCATTGTACTTTTCAGGAGACCTATGATCCTTAAAGCTACCTCCATGTATCCTGTCTTCAAGTTTAGTCACTTGGGTTCATGGAAAAATCATGTGATCTTTTGATGCGGGTGCCCTTTCGTTTCTCTTCTGCCAGATTTTCCTCCTTTTCAGAATTTTTATGTTCCAACTCTGATCACTCCTTTCACTCCATTAGAAAGGCTCTTTATTATGGATTCATTTTTTTTCAGATTTGCTAATTAGTTTTTCAATTCTCTATTGAGAGTTTTAAGTTTTGATATAGTCATTCCTAATTTCTTTTACAGAAGTTCTGCTCACACAGCTACCACTTTAGTTCAGGTCTATTTAAACTTCAGAAACCGGCTTCTGATAATGTCTAACTGATGACTGGTTTTAAGAAACAAGGACAGTATGAATTCCACCAGGAATAGAGTTCTGCTTGGAAGAATGTGACTGGTTATAACAGAATGACATCCCACTGTCACATGAAATTTTTTATTTTAAATCATAAGTAGTTATTTTAAGGAGATCATGCCTCTTTTGTGAGCAGAATGCATTATTTGTTGGGTCCAGTCATAAACTGTGTCTTTTAGTCTGTTCCATCCAACAGGAAAACCAACATGATACCTGTTTTGCTTCTTGTTGCTTCTTAAAAAAAAACAAAACAAAACCTCTTTATATAAATGCCTGTCAGAAGATAAGGCATAATTACTTACACTATCATTTTTTTAAAATATATACATTACAGATGAGTTAACAAAGGCATGAGCAAATACCCACATGACTCTTTCTTTTTCAGTATGATGTGGTGCAAAGAGTTGTTTTACTATTAAACAAGACCTGAATTCAAATCCCAGCTCCACTATTTACTATGTATGTGACCACAGGTAAGTTATTTATTCTTCTTATTCTTTTAGTAGTTTCCTTACTTATAAAATGGAGAGGCTGGGTCAGATAATGTCTAAGGTTTCTTGTAGCTGAAAGCTTTATCACAACATATTCTACAACATTTTATGATAACACGAGTTTTTCTTACCCATATTGTCCTTTCTTTAAAAAAAAAATGATTTATTAATCTTTTCTTTTCACATTACCTAGGTTTTCCCTATTCTTTCTCCTCTTCTAAGTCCTTGCAGAAAACCTTTCCCTTGTAATAAAGAATTTTTTTAAAAAAAGTAAGAAAACAAATTCAATGAAGTCAAGCATTTTTTTTTTTAAATCCGACCTTATGTACAACATTACACTCTGTTGATCCCTTACCTCTGCAAAGAAGTGATGGCAGGTTTCCTGTCATACCTCTTCTTTGGGGGATTTCCTTTATAATTATGCAAAATTTGTCTTTGGTCACTTTTTGGTTATTATTTTTATTTATACTGTTTAGTCATTGCATATATTATTTTCTTGGTTCTGCTTATTTTCCTCTGCATCAGTTTATGAAGGTCTTTGCATGATTGTCTCTAGCCATGGTATTTGTCATTTCTTGTATTTCAGAAATATTGCGTTACATTCATATGCCAATGTTTTTACCATTCCCCAACTAAGTGATTACTTTGTTTCTAGTTTCTCACTACCACAAAAAAATGTTACTATAAATATTTTGGTGAATATGGAGCTTTTCTTTGTCTTAAGGACTTTCTCCTTGGAGTAGAAATCTGACAGTAGAATCTCATTAAATGGGCATCAATATTTCTACCACTTCATTTGCATTCCGAACTGTTTTCCAAATTGGTTATGGCAATTCACAACTCAGTCAACAGTATCTTAAGGTGCCTGCCTTTCCACAATCTTAACACTTACAATTTCCATCTTGCATTATCTTTGTCATGGATGGGAGATAAAACCTCAGGGTCATTTTGATTTGCATTTTTCAAAGAGACAAAAACCAAGGAAACATGAAAGCTTTCACGGGCAATTTTCATTACAAGGTACAATAATGCTGAATGTATTTGTTGATGTAGAAAGATTGGAATTGACAAAAGTATGGATCAGAAGAATATTAGAAGGAAGTAAACAGGCATTTATGAAGCACCTAGTGCATGACAGGGACTATAGTAAGATGTGATGATTTAAATGGGATAATATCTGCATTATTGTTATTAAGGCAATAAGTTTTGAGGCAGAGTTCAAATCCTGCTTAAGAGACTTCCTTACTCCATGACTTTGAGAAAATCACTTAACTTCTGTTTTCCTCAGCGTCCTCAACCGCAGAATGGGAATAACTGTTGTAGAAAATAAAGTAACCATTGATAAGGTCGGCCAAATCCTCTATTCAAGTCCTAAAAGACTACAAAATCATCCAGGTGATGGATAAGTCCATAGCTGGTCCCAGAACTAAATACTAGGATATCAGGATTGGCTTGCTTTTGGGAAACCATACAATTTTTGTTACTGTTGTTCAGTCTTTTTCAGTCATGTCTTACTACTCATGACTCCTTTTGGGGTTTTCTTAGCCTAGATACTGGAATGGTTCTCCCATTTCCTTTTCCAGATCATTTTAAAGATGAGGAAACTGAGGCAAGCAAGGGTAAGTGATTTGTTCGGAGTCGAATGGCTACTAAGTGTCTGAGGCTGGATTTGAACTCAAGAGGAGTTGTCTTCTAGACTCCAGGCCTGGCACTCCCTCCACTACACTATCTAGCTACCCTATAATCTGTACAATACTTCTAATGATTTCAAACTCTTTGCTGTCATGAAGTCTACCTCATTAGTCCCCTAACACTGCTATGAATCAAGAACACTCTCATTTCAGAAAAATTCAAACTACAAGTAACATAATGGACAAAGGAAAAACACATGGTTAGCATAAGCAGGCTACAGCATAGTATAAACAATGATTTCCAAAGGAGGAATGATTGAAATAGATATTATTGAAATTCTCAATGAATTAGTAGCATTAAGAGAAGTAAGAGAGAGGAGAAGCAGTAGATAAGATAGCTCATGGGTACACTGCTACCATTGACCTGGTAAATGAACAAGAGGAACTTCAAAGATACCTTGATTAGATCATTTTTTGAGAAACTATAAGGATAAATAGACAAAAATTTTAAAAAAAAAATCGCACGAGTGTAGGGAATACACTCATCCAATCATACATACATCAAAGTGTGCAATTACTAAAAAAAAAATAAATGAAATTTATTTCATTTATTAAATTCATTTCATTACTGAAAATAAATTTATCTCTTAATTCCCCTAGAATCCTTCAAAATTCAGCTTCAAATATCACCTTGTCTTTCCTAGTCCCTGCCCCCCCAGATGCCAGAGGTAAAATTCCCCTCAACGATTAACTTCCATCTAATCTGTAACTTTTTTGTACGTATTTATTTACACATTTTCCCAATATTGGAATGTATATTCCTAGAAGGATGGGTTGGGTTTTTTTTTTTTTTTTTTTGCCTCATACTTTTTTTTTTTTTCTCTAGCACACAGCACTAAATATGTCCCTGGGATATAAACTGTACCTATAAACACCTGAATTAATCTGACTGCCAATTTTCAGAACATAAAGTAATAATCCAAGAGCAATTCAAAATGCTGCAGTCACCAGATTGAATTCTCTCTTATTTTTTACTTCTGTCTGGGATTTCATAGCTCATAAACAGTGTTATAGGACTGAAATCAACTGATGATGCCACAAATCTTTTCTTCCACTATATTAGACCATGGTCTATAGACTGTATGTGGAGGGAAGGTGATAAGGTGTTGAGAAGGTTAATGGACTTGGAAAGCTGAGTAGAAGTATGAGATTCCCATGAAAATCAGAGTTAACTAAATATCTCATTATAATGTAGCCTCCTTTTCCTGCATACTAAATCTGTCAAGGGCTTTTATATTCTGACCACCATGGGGTGATCCTCACTCTGACTCATATGGCCAAAGTAGATTTTCAAATGGGTTCTGAAATAAACTTTAGAAGTAAGAAGGTAAACCTACAGGCATGGTTTAAAATAAAGAAATAAGCAGAACACATACAGTACATAGATAGACCCAGGTACTGTGGGACAGAGGGGAAACAGAGTCCTTCCTTGTCCCTATTCCCACTGTCACAGATTTAATCCAGTTAGACCATGGCTCTCAGTGCCAGCCAGGCACAAGGCTCTAATGGTGTGTACCTGTGGGGATAGTTTCTTTTTCACCAGTCAGCCAGGAGAAAGAGACCATCCATACAGCTACTATGTACTGATCAGAGAGTTGCCAACAGGGGAGATCCACTATCAATAGAGCTTATAGGATGAAAGGAATTTAAGAGCTGGAAGAGACCTTAGAGATCATTTGGTTCAAGGGTTCTTAACCTTTTATTTTTTCTATTAGAGGCAACCAGGAGGCACATTATGCTGCTGGGTCTTAAGTCAGGGAGATGTGAAATCAAGACTGTCCTGAAGATGCCTCAACACTAAAATGGAAATAATGGCACCTACCTCCCAGGTTTGTGGTAGGAATCAAGTGAGATAATATCTGTAAAGCACTTAGCACAATGTCAGGCACATAACAGGCATTAAATACTTTTCTTTCCTTCATGTGTCCCTTTAGCATTCTGATGAAGGCTGTGGAGTCTTTCTCAGAAAAAAAATAATGTTGAAAGTAAAATACGTAAAATTACAAATGAAGCATTTTATTCAAAGTTATCAAACAAGTTCAGGACTTGCAAGTTCTTATTTAGTTCAACTTGTTCATTTAGCAGATAGGAAAATTCAGACCCAAAGAAAGGAAATAACAGAAGAGAACAATATAATGGACCCCTCGCCCCCAAAACACCTTTTGTATTCTCTCATACAATGCTTAACCCTATTAACAATCATAAAAGAGAGCTGGTTGTAATTATAATTCACACATAATTGAGACAATAATTAATCTCTCCTAACTCATCATTAAAAATATACAAAGACATGTTCTAAAAAAAAATCTATAAAAATATCATTTAAAATAACTCACACATGAAAAAGTAAAGTGAGTGTTTTCCCTAGGAAAACTTTTCAAGTGAAGATTTCTTCAGGGTTTTATTGTGGTGAATAATTCATATTTAAATAACATGACTCATTTTGAATGATCATTGCACAGTTCCATCTGAAAAGATTGAGATTTTATTTATTTCTAATTTACACCTTTGGAAACTTCTTAAACACTACATGCATTACACACACACAGACACATACATACATACATACATGCATATATATATATGTACATTGAGAGAGGCCCAAGGAAATATTTAGGTTTCTTTTTGAGAAAATAATTTTACAGTAATTTACAAAATATGTGAACTTTATGTATCTTTTCTTCAATTGTTGTCTCTTCTAACAGAAGTAATATATAATATGTTTATGAGCTTGCATCTCAGTAATTCTTCATAGACTCATGAAAAGAGAGTATCTAGCCAATATAATATCCTTATATTCTACTTACAGCAATACTATTCAGAAAAAAATAAAATACTTCAATTTTGTATTACTTATGTGATCATACCCTAGATATTACAATGATAAGCCTCATAAAATAAAACTGGAGGTTATGAAAGGGTTGAAGGAGCAAAGAGGTGAATTGAGATGGATTTAACAAGTTGATGGCCCCGGCATAAAGAGGATGCTTAAGAAATGTTTGACTGAACACATTGCTGTGTAAATACAATGGCTCAGTATGGTCTGGTTTAGCCTCAATACTAACACACCATTTAGAATTTAGTTATTTTGGATCACATAAATAAATTTCACAGACTAAAATTAGATCTCAATTTTATTCAACCTGTAAATGAAATCCACTGTTCTCTACTTACGTTCATAAAAAAAAATCTTAAAATCAAAGTAGGCTGAAGTTTTTATTTTTCTTTTAAATAAAAACAAATTACCACAATGACTTTAGCAAGTGACAACACTACCCTGGAAGAGTAACCTAAAAATTTATTGAAATTATCATTTTTTTGTGAAAAGACCTGATATACTTATTGTCTGTGTAATTTTAGTTACTTAATTTCTCTTAGTTTCAACAATTTTTTTATCTCCAAAATTGGGATGGTAGTAGACTACTCTACCATCTAGGTCCCCCAGATCAAGTAATTTGTTATAGAATGTTCTGGAGAATTCCACTAAGGCAAATTAATTGACTTTAGGACAAATGGAAAGTAGTAGACCACCTTGTAAACCTTAAAGCACAATAGAAGTCTGAGACATTCTTCTCCATGGACCCTGATACACAAAGACAAACATGTAAATCCTTTTTTTATTACTGAACGTGGTCTTTCCTGAGGGAGAGATCTCTTGTTCAACCATATGATTTTAGAATACCCAGATTCTAATTTTATAAAAAGTTATACAGTTGCTTCATCATCAGAAAGAAAAATTCCTGTAAAATAAAAATGTAAGAGTCACAATGCATACATTGTCTGTATTTTCATAACTATAAATGTTGAGGTTTAAGCGTTCTGGGAACCCCAAAATATTGACATGCCAGGTCCTGCCCAAACGAATTCAACCCAACCTTCTTCTAATCAAAGAAAAACAAATTTTATTAAAAATTTGCCATACTGGCCAAACTTTTAAGAAATCTCAACATCAGCTACACTCTTAAGGAATCTGAGAACCTTCATGGAAGCAAGATGGGTCTTATATACAGAAAGATTGTGGAGGGGTTCTAGGGTTGACCAAGTAGTCTGGGTGACCAGAGGAGGGGTTTAAAGAAGGTGTTGATAGAAGTGGCCATTAGCTGGGGTGACTAGAGGTCAGACACCTGGAACCTGGAGAATGGGATGTTGATGGCATCAAGGGTGGAAGTAACTGAATGCAATCCAGAGGTAACAGACATTGGAGGGCTAGGCTAGGTTAAGGGTAACAGATCTGGGCATGAAAAGCCAGATTCAAGGAGAATTCAAGGTGGGGTTTTCCAGGGCCTGTGAGGTAATGGGTGAAGATATCCTAGCTTGGACCTGTACCCTACAATGGTGATCTATGGGGTAAAGAAGAAAATAGCTAAAATACAAACCTGAATTTTACTTAACAACTGGACACTATTGAACTTCAAATACAGACTCTTTCTAATTATATCAGAAGATCATAATAGTTAGTCTTAATATTATGAGAGAAGGTTTATATACTAAAAGTATTACTAAGTAATATTTAAAATATAGACTTTATCAAGTCTTTCAGAAAACTGAAGGAAGTGTCCTGATGACAATTAAGCACCACAGCAGAAGAAAACGACTAACCTGAAACACCTCACATTATGTAATAACTGCTTTGGTTCAGCATCATGTCATTTCATTTGCTCCACAAACCATTGCTCTGCAACAGGGGTTCTTAGGCTTGTTTTGGACCCCTTCAGCAATCTGGCTAAATTTATAGATCCCTTCTCAGAATAAAGTCTGTTGCCTACACTCTTAATGGAAGAAAAAGGTAAGTTTTGGTTAAAGGGTAGTAAAAATAAAGATGTACTATTTCCCGCTTCCCAATTTCACAGACCTCCTCCCCTAAAATCTATCCATAGCTTTCAGGGGTTTTAGGTCCCCCAGATCAAGCAATTTATTATACAATATTCTGGAGAATTCTACTATGAGTGGAAATTAATTAATGGCAAATTAATTTACTTTAGGACAAATGGAAAACAAAATCCATTAAAAACTCACACTTTTAAGGCTTTTAAGGTTCGCAGTATTGTTTCTTGATGAGAATAAGCCTGAAAGATTGATCACGGAAATATTCCAATTCCTCTTTAGACTCAAACTAGCAAAGCTACTTGTCCATTTTCACAAAACTAGTAAATGTTGGTAATATTTGTGTTAATATATTAGTTTAAAAGAAAAAAAGCTCCTGTTAAATTAGGCTGCCATAATAGGGAAAATTCTTGTCTTGTCCAATAAAAGATTCAGAAAGTTGACAAATAAAAACAGATTGTTTTATTATGAAATAATATTATATATCAGAGCAAGCTTTATATGAATTATTTTCCATATGTTCCACTATATTTGTGTTGATTTTTTTCAAAATGGCTAAGCAGTATCATCTATATGCAGTCTGCCCAAAGGTCTTAGTGTACTTTTAAGCTATTAAAATCTAATATTTTATTTTGTTTCTTCATTAATTTAGGAGTTTCTTTGTATTTTTAAAAATTTCATAATTTTTTGATTGGTCACTGTGAGGGGTAGATATTCTTTCACTTAGGATCTAACAGATATTAGCATGAATTGGATACATTAAAACAATTAAAACATTTCTCAGTATTCACCGTTGGGGGAGACAAATGGAGATATTTTGCTTTAATTTATTTTTTAAACACAGATATTGGTAAGAACATTACAAATTTAAGAAATACCATTTTCCCCATTTATTCACTATTACTATTATAAGAATTCTATTGAAAAATGTGAAATTTGGCAAGGAGGGTCTTTAAAAGTTACATGATCCTTTAAAGTTTACTAAGCATTTTACATATGGCTTTTTTTTTAATTATCCCCATTTTCCAGATAAGGAAACTGAATGAGTGTGAGATAGGTTAAGCTACTTGCTCAGAGTCTGAGACAGCATTCAAACTCATCCTCCTGTCTCCAAGTCCATCATGCTGTGCAGTGAGCCACCTAGCTGCAGATTTTAAAAACTAGAGTGATGTATGCTTCTCTCTTTAAAAAACGTGGGGGGAAAAGGTAATATTTATGTGTCTCTAATGTCAGACTATCATTATGATAAGCTGATAAAAGTTATTCTGAAAAATTTAAGAGTTAATTGCAACAATTTTAGTGAAAATTCTTTTCTTTGAGAGTTCCTTTTATTTTTAAACTTTGATTCAACTCAATAGATGCATACTAAATTTTATACTTGTACTTCTGATATTATTTTTTTTAAACTGCTTTCCCATCAGTGTGAGGGATAGAGGAATAAGATAGTAGAAAAGACAAGTAAATATCCCTGGCTAATTTCCAAGAATTCACTGTTAGGAAGAAAATAAATGAGTCAAAGATGGAGGGAACTTTTAAAGTGACAGCAATTTTTATTTCTCATCAATTAAGTAATTTTAAACTCTCTCAAAGTATATGCAAATTATTTGGATATGAATTTTTTTAGTGATGTAATTCTTTGGTGTTTGGAGACTTATGCATGCAGCCACTTAGTGGTTGTAATAGGAAATATCTGTGCTTTTAAACATAAAAGCTCTGAAAGGGGAACAGTTGTGCCTCAAAGTTTTTCGAAGCCTCTAATTGCTGAGCACAGCCTAATTTTACTAATTCAGTCAAGTTAAGACAAAAAGTACAAGTAATTGCAACTGGCAGCTTTTGCTCAAAAGACACCATACAGAGTCAAAGCTCTGCTATTTTATATTGGGATCAGTGTATGAAGGAAAGGGCAACTACAGTTATCAAGACACTGCTCAAACAAAGATTCCACAACCACATTATCAGTTTGAGGTATATAAGTTAAAATGATAATGATTGTTTAAAGACCATAATTATCTAAAGCTACCAATAATATAAAAATAGCACACTAAAAAAATCATTTTGTGCTTTATTTAACAAAAAATGAAAAACAAATAAAAAACTAATAAATGTACTGAGATAGTTGAATGAATATGTACTTCCTTGGTTATGGAGAAGCAACAATCTAATTTCTTTTCTTTGTCCCCATTAAATACCCCTGATATTCTTCTTCAGGTCAACTGGCATCTCACAGTTTGGGTACAGCAACTGCTTGTCTAGTTCTATGCCATCTTTGACAGTCACTGATCAGTAATGTTACAAAAGAAAATAAAACCATTCAAATGTCAAATCAAAAATACACTTAAACAGTTGTAAAAACCTGAGTCAGTATATTGGTTTGGATTTTGTTTTGTTTCTTATTGCCAATATGTATTTAAGAAGATTTCGTTTGATTTTATCAAAATTCCAAGATATTATCTGTTCATCCAGAGAACTTAACTCAGCCCATTTTTTGGAAAATGGTTAGCTTAAGGAGTATGGGAGGAGGATGGGAGAAAGTAGGAGACTTCAGGGCTATGGAGAATACTACCACACTACAAAGGATATAGTAATAAGAGCTACTAAAAGTGGTTTATAAGAAGGCAAAGAATAAACCAAGTAGCCATCAAAAAGATGATAACCATTTTTTCCTATCCTCATCTGTATTCAAAGGAAACAACACAAAAACCACTGTATTTTGAGTACACAGGTCAATGTATATTCTAAATTAATACTGTCTTTTTCAGTACACAACTAAGTCCATATGAAATCCAGGTATTTGTAAACTATGAAGTTAGGGCTGAAAATCTGGAAACTAAACAATTAACTGTTAACTGTTAACAATATGGTACCTCTCTCTTTTGAATTCTGTTGAGATAATTGAAGATATTTTTAAATCCCATATTGGTAAGAAAATAGTTTTACTGCATGTAAAAGTAAAAAAAAAATTGTCCTAAATTTTTACTAGAATAGGCAGATCCCAGTCTAGTTTACATAACTGTGTATCTATTTTTTTAAAATAATCTTCAGAAGGTCATTTTTCCCTTGATGAATAAATAAACAATTTTCATAGCAAAGCAAAGTTAATCTTGCTTGTAGATTGCAACAAAATTTCACCCAAGAGCCAGTTGGCTTTCTCTCACTCCTTTTTAATAAATTTACCAGGTGTAGGAAAATAACTGACCAAGGGGGACAATTCAGATCCTGAATTAAAAAAAAAAAAAGTAGAGAAAGGCAAAAGCTACCCAATATTAAGAATCTACAATAATATAACAAGAATTATTTTGTGTTGATTGGGGGATACACAAACCAAGTCCACATCAACTTTCCAATGAAATCCACTAGAAATCAGGTAACAGGCATGGAAGTGTCTGTTATCAGATGCTAGTGCTGGGTATAGAAAAAGAAAAATGAAATAACCCTCACATTTTAAAAATTAACCTCCTATAGTGAATATAACATGTACATAATTGAGTACAAAATGAATCCTCAGAGTCTGCTCTCTAATAACTTTAATATTTTGATAAATATTTCAATATAATTGATTTCCTTTGTAAATACTATGTATTGTATTTCATGCATTTAAAAACGTGATTCTTAGAAGGGGTCGGTAGGCTTCCTCAGACTGCCAATGTGGTCCATGACACAGAAAAAAAGGTTAAGAACTCCTGGCTTGAACCCTTCTCATTTATTCTTATGAGAATGTTTCAATGGGGAAACTACTTAAGTGTTTTCATGTGAACACAGTGATAACAGCAGAAAAAAATTTTTTTTGTCATTTTGAAGAAACCAAGACACTAAAACTTTGATTTGGAAAACTGATGTCATCAAGATGCTATTTTTTGCTGTTTGCCAGGTTAACAGAATTTATGGAGGTAATTAATGAACAACATATGTGCTGAAATGTCCATGTGAAAAATATAATTGTCCTTGACTTAATTTGCTACTTTTCAAGGCTGTATAACTAGCTACCTTCTACCAGTGCTTCCAAATGCATAAAGTACTTTTTTAGTATGAAAGATAAGTCTCTAAACTAAAAATCACAATTCCTTATTCCCCCTTTAAGACTTCTACCTCTACCTTTAGAAACTGGAGAAAATGGTGGTGGAAAATGAAGGAATATAATTTTAAGAACTGTGTATTTCTCACAAAATTTTTTCTCCTCAGTCACTCAGGGCATTCTATATTGCAAACCAATTTTTCCTCTGAATGAATCCCAAAGAAATCTAGCACCCTATAGTGCATTTTCCCCAATGAATTAATCAACAAGTATTTTAATAAATTAATTATGTAGGCCTCTTAATAGGGTGCCTATGTGTGCCAATGACTGTGCTAGGCACTAGGGATACAAACACAAAGTAAAAACAACTCCTGTTCTCAAGGAGCATACAGTCCTTGTATCAGGGAGTGTGACACAAACATACCTCCTAGTGTATATGTATGTGTGTGTATTTTGGGGGTGGGAGGGAATGGGTAAGGGAAGGTCAAAAATTTTTATTTAACTTCCCAGCATGTTTTAACTGAGATCAAGTAAATTATTTTAGTTTCTTCCTCCACACCTCACCCCCACCCACATTCCCAGTCCCATCACAACATTTGACCCCATCAAAAGATTTAGAGCTGAAAAGGGCATCAGAGATAATCCAGGGGTGGGGAACTGGTAGCCTCAAGGCCACATGTGGCGTTCCAGGTCCTTGGGTGTTACCTTCACGTTTTTCAGAGCAAATCCTTTTATGAAGGAGCTTTGTTCTTTGAAGTTTGGATTCTAAGGGCCACGCTTGAGGACCTAGGAGGGCTACATGTGGCCTGGAGGCCACAGGTTCCCCACTGTCCGACTTGCTTTTTATTTTTATGTTTTACAAATGAGAAAACTGATGCAATTTGACCATGAAATGCTCATCCAAAGATACAGAGAACAGTAAGTAACCCAGCCAGGACCCAACCCAAGTCCTCTGATTTCAAATCCAGCACTCTTAGAAATATGCTATGTGTGGAGTGTACATACAAGAATTTTATGCACAAAGGTTTTATGGATTTTTGTTTTTCATTTTCATTTTTGAAAAATACCTTTCTTGTTCATTAGAACAACACTGTAAGTTAAGGCACGTATGATCAATATTTCACATTTGGGAAATAATGTAAATATCTCCCTTGAAGGAGAGAAATACCGGTCAACAAATAGTAACTTGAAATTTGAGGCTTAATGATTACAATAAAGAGGTAAGATTTGGGAAGAGGAAAAAGTAGATCTTAAACAAATAGCAGGGATGCTCCCCCCACCAAAAGATAGGTGCTGTGAACTGTACACAAAGGAATAAAAACATATTGATAAGATTATATAGGAGGACCCCCATCTCTAGGATCCACGAGAGCACTTAAAAGCACTCACTGGTCTGGGAGCAACTCCAATTCTTTTCCCAGGGTGACCACCCTTCTTTGGGCAGATTCTCCCTTTGTCCATCTCAGAATTAATACGTTGGTGCATTTCAAATCTCAACGTTCCCATGTTCTGACACCCACTGAGATTTCAATGGCTCTCAGATCCAAAGGGGAATATCCTCAGGGAAGTGTAGATCTGACACCACTCTTTAGGAACTCCTGAGGCATAGACCCACAGATAAAGAGTCTCCCTGGGCAGGGCCTTCGCCCCCACATTATAACACCCTCCCCTCCTCCTCCCTCCCCCCTCCCCCCTCCCATACACACGCTTCCCAGGGAGTCAGAGGGTTTCTGCTTCTCAGTTTCTACAGGGAGAGAGAGGCTCTTCCCTGAGAAAAGAACAGTGAGAATAGGAGGGGGTGGGGACAGCCAGCCAGATCCAGGGCTCTCAGGCTTCCTGGGGGTGGGGAGAGTGAGGGTCACACAAAGCGGGGGCCCAATTGGGGTACAGAGAGTACACCGGAACCCTGAAAGGCTGGGGAGCAGAGCTCCAAGAATGGACTAACTCATCTCCTGTCACTGATTAGGCACTGGGTTCTTATCTTTTAAATGTGTGTGAACCATGGATAAGTACAAAGCCACGAAGGCTTACTTTATATATGCATATTAATTAGAGGGTGCAGCTCCTTCTCTCTCAGCCTAAAGGACAGTGGGAAGATTCTCTTTCCTTAAAGCAAGGACATCTAATGCAATAGCCATCAGAAAAACAAAACAGCTATAGATCCTTTCCCTCCAGAAAGCTGAAGCACACTTTCTCACAAATATCTACCCCATCAGGAGGAAAAACACACCTAGGAACCCAAGTGGAGAGGCATTCCCTGGGAAGCTTTGGATATGCTGCATAATGCGGTTTCTGCTTCACCCAAGAAAAGCCTTTAAGGCTTGCCCTAACAGTTGTGGAAGAAGCTTTTTGTCCTTAAAAGCCCACAGAGGTGCCAGCATGGTCAGGAGGCCATACTCATCTTTGTCCTCTCTTCAGAATTATTTGCATTAACTTTTTTCATCTGAAAGGCAAACTTTGCCACTTGGCCTAAATTAAAAATATAACCTGAATAATGTCCCATGAAGACAGAAGAAAACATTGTTAGTGGTAGCTCTCCCATCCACGGTAAACACTGTTCTCCCCCATTTCTCCATTATTTACTTAATTGCTTGGACAATTCTACCACTTTTTTTTTTATTCTTTCTCTCTGCAATTATTCTGACTTCAGCATTTTTTTTAGTAGATCACTTGGATTTTCGCCCTTTGCTTTGACTGGAACAGCAGGACATAGTTTAGAAAATGAGGGGGAAAAAAGGTTTCCACTTTCAGGGCTTCCAGCTTAATAACATCACTCCAAGTTTAAGGCTTTATTTGGTGGAGAGGTTTTATTCCATCCTCCCTCCCTATGCATTCAACCAGGCAGCAGAATGGGAGGTAATTTCTTTCTTTTTTTTTTTTTTGGTTAATGTCTTAAAGTTTTCCTTGAGCGAACACTTTTTGTTGTCAAAAAGTGTCTGTATGTGGGGGTGGGTGAGGGACATATGGTGGAGTGGATAAAACTGGGGAAAACTTACCATTGTTAACATGTATGTAAAATAACTCCGGACAGGGTCTGGAACAAAGTAGGTGCTTAACAGATACTTAGTGATCAAATGATTAAAGAGTTCAATCACTATGATTTTTACTAAAATGGATTATCTAACAATAGTTAAATTCCCTCTATGGTGCAGGGGGGGCGGGGCTGTTGCAGATTCGACATAAATTTTTTTCAGCATTTCATTTGGATAACAGAGCTCTCATACTATTTATATTTTTATCTTCATGGCCCATTTCTGTTCTCTTTCCACTTGTAAAGACTTTTTACAAACTGAGCTCCTTTTCATACCAAATCAAGCTGGCAGAAGGTAAAATATTTAGTAAGAGGCTTTCCCTGTGGGGAGCCCTATGGCCCAGGCTCCCCCAGTACATGATCTCCAGCATCTGGTAGCCGTGCCTTAGAGGTGACATGGCTGAAGGGCAAGCATGCCCTGGCCTTGAACTTGTTTCTAAAGCGGGGCATCTTTTCTTGCTTCATTAATTCAGTCGTTCAGTCTTCAGTTTTTTGTTTTTTGTTTTTTGTTTTTTTACAAATGCTCTAGCATTACTTTGATGAAACAATTTTTCTTCAACTCCAAAAAGTTGAATGTACTTTATGGACACTTAAGTTTGAACTTCTTAAAGAAATCAGGGGGCAGCCTAAGTGTACGTTTTACCTGGATGAGTAACACAATGTATGTTTTGTGCCACCAGTCAAGCTTTTATACGAAAAAGCTGTGGAATGCTACTTGTGCATTTGGTAACAGCTCAGTAGTGACCCTCACTGGTGATAAAATCCAGATCTCTTTAGACAAAACCAAAAACGAGAGCACCTGCATACGTACATCCAAACCTTTCATCAAATGGAGATTACAGGAAAACAACTAGTAACAGGTTAGGGAGTGAGGGTGTGGTTGGGGATTGTTGACTATTTACAAAATAAAATCAGAAAATGCCTGACAAAAAAGTGGTTGCACAAGGCAATGAAATCTCAAATACCTACTTACCCTCAACAAACTATATTCATGCCAAACAAAATTACTTCAAAGTTGTTCAGATACAGAGGCAAGCCACATCACAGATGTATTAAGTGACTTTTAACTGTTTACATATAATAGTATTTATATAAACATTTAAGATTTAGCACTCTGGTTTTGTTAAAAAGGTTATGCTTTGAATTTTTAATTTTGTGGCTTTCATGGCCAGTTCCCATTTGTTATAAAGTTAATAAATTAGATATGCTACGGAGAAATTTGGTTTTCTTTGTAAAACTTTTATGATTCATAAGAGAGTCAAATGTATTGTGTAATTTGAAATAGTGCACATTTTATATTTCTATTGAACACTAAATTCATGTTTTTTTCTCCTTTCAGAAATCTGAAAATCTGCAATCCAAGAAGTCTAAGAAGAAAATATAAAATTTTATGAAACAAAAATTTTATGTAAAACTTGTGAAATCTACTTAACATATTATTGAAGAGTGACAATTCTAAAATCATAATTTGGATTATTTTAATAGATAAACTTAAAATTTAGGTTTTTGATTTGTTTCTTTTTGGGTTTGTTTCTTTGTAAAGGTCAACTGTATGCTTTCTATCTCTGAACATTCAATGTCAGAGATAGTCTTCCCTTCAGGCATCACCATGATCCCATTAAGACACACAGTCAGGAAGATTCATGAAATAATTTATCTACTGTAGTTCTTATAGTTATTTAAATGTAAACAATGAATAGTTCAATTGATTATATTTTTAGAGCATGCCAAAAAGAGAACTTTTTACCATAGCACCAATAAAGTAAAAGTAGAAAAATTTTATACCTACAAGGCCATAAATTTTTGTAAAGAAAAATTATGCAATTGTGAATTTATGCTAACTACTTGACCCATTAAGATGTGTAAGACATGGTCATATCATAAAAGCAAGATATGCTGAGGAACGGTATGAACATTTTTTCCCAACTTCAGATGGTGTAAATATGCTGTTAATATCTACTTAATTAGGAAATTATATATTCAAAATAAATTTATTTTATGCTGTACTTTTTGATAGGTTACAAGACATTTCCTGTCTGCACAGTCAAAATATTATCCAAGCAATTCAGGTTGTCACTAAAAGCTTAAACAAATTTGCTGATAATCCTGTTAATGACCTAGGTCAAGTGTTAACTGTTGTGGGTTATAAAAGAGTAAAATGAGTTTCTAGTTTCTAGTACCTCCAGGCAAAAAGCACACTTACAGAAAGATCGAAGCGAAACTATTAGATTACAGAAATATACAACTCATTCAGTTGTGTGTAATATGTAACAATTAGAAACCACTTGCTATTGAAATAAAATGGTACCTTACCAAGATTATATATATATACGTATATATATATATATATATATATATGTACCTGTATAGATGTGGTTTATTATGTGTGTAAATATGTACATACATACATTTACACACATACATAAACACACGTAAGTATACATGTATGTTTATGTGCGTGTATTAGTTGAAATAATGGTATTGGAGTTTTCTATGAACTTTTCAAGCACAGTGTGTTTGAATGTTAAGTTCTAGTTGAAATGGTTTTTTTTTTCCAAAGCAGGAAAAAACAACAAAATATTAATTCTTGCTGATATCTGCCTCTTACTCAATGGGTAGTTCATGCTGAACTTTAATGTACATCCGGTAGTTTTTCTTTGAAACTTTAAACAAAATTATGCCACTAGGTGATCAGAAAATTTCAAGCACGCAGGGAGTTGATGAACTGGGAAATATGTTTTGTTTAAATGATTCCATATACCACTTTATGAAGTCACATATTTTTGTGATTTGATATATGCTAACATATCAAGGACCTATGATTTATTATTTTTAAACAACCAATATTGTATCTGCATACCAAATGTGCAAGTCCTTCCATAAATATCTTATACTATATGAATGTATAACTACATTATTCTAATTTTTATGGTGTTGAATTTTAAAAGATTTAATTTCACTGTTGAGGTGTTGCACTATGTCAATGTCATGGTAATACAAGATGCATGAACATTTGCGTGAAAAAAGCATTTTTACATTTTGATAAATAAATTTGGCTCAATTAGCCTTAAACAGGAAGCTTTAAAATATATCAAAGTATTCAGTGAATATTTTGTCCTATCCTAAATGAGACTAAAATGATAACAGTGAAGAGTTCTCCACTATTTTCTCATAGTCTTTTAATTCATCCAGTTTCATAATTCATGGGAATTGGGGGTGGGGGGGAATTGGAAAAGAGATGTCAAGAGAGCAAGATACAAATCTCAAAATATTAATTACCATTCACATCTTGCATTATCCTTTTTCCTTATAAAAAGGAGTGGTTTTCGTTTAGGGGACTACTGTCTGGATGTTAGATCAACCTGAGAAACTCAAAAGGTTCTTACAATCCAAACTTTAAATTCAAGTTCCTGTTGAATGGTTTACACTCGTAAATTGTCCTGATATGCAAATAATAAACATATCTTTTTAAGTGTTTTCCAGAGAGTTTGGTTATAAAGTATTGTGCAAATAAAAGCAAATTTATAATCTGCTTAAATCTATTTCTAAATTCATTTTTTTATTGTCGTAGATGCCAAGCATTTCAATTTTCACATTAATTCCCAAATCTTTACATCATAAAACATCATGTGCCTAATTAAACTAATGACAAGGTTTAGACCTTTTCTTTAGTTCTTCATCATTAATTATTTTAGGAGATTTCAAAAAAATATCCAAAAGACATGCTTTTTCAGTATTGATAACCCAAACAATTTTCAAAATAGCATCTGATAAATGAGTTTAAGTTTCTTAGTAGTAGATCACAATCATGTAGAACTTTAAGATCTAACTATGCCCTGTACTTTATGAAAAAAATAAGTTTAATGTGAATCTTCCTTGTACAATATTTCCCCAAATAAATTTCAAAATTATTCTGCAACTGGAGGGGTGGAGAGGTCAGGACAATCCATTATTAATATTATTAGGAAAATGACCCAAATTTCCAGAAGTGTCTCAATGTGTCCAAATTATTGTCTTCAGAAAATGTCATGAGTGTTTTATGTGCCAATGTTCAATTTGCCAGTGATGTGAAATTTGTGAAGTTTCATGTTGTCTAACATAACCGCACAAAAACTAAGCATTTTTTTCTAATTAAATGTCTGCACAAATCTTAGACTGGGCTAATAGGATTTCTTTACATCCACAAAAGTTTATATTTTAATTTTTATTCCAAACAAAATGGGAAAGTCTATAAGGGAAAGATAAAGTTGCCTTTGGGATCATCTTTTGGAAGGATTAATTATTTTATGAATGATAGAGGAAATTTCACAGAATAAGATAGTAAGTGTGGTAAAATAATTTTAATATATTCATATGCTTATTTATGTTCACATACAGATGCAAGTGTTAAAAGAATACTATATGTATATGCACACATTTGTGAACCCATGGATATACCTAAACTATGCTTTCAACACATACATGTATATCTCTAAGTTCACATTTACATAGAGTATGGTTTCAACCACTTTTTGAGTGTATGTATACATACAGTATAGTTTCAATAATAATTAGCTCTCTGCAATGCCTTTTTCTCCCAATTATTCCTTTTTTAATATTTTGCTAATTATGACAGTCTAGTTATTAGTGCATCAATCTTACAGTTTTACACAAAGTTTACAAACACAAAAATCTCAGGATTATTTATATACATGATCACTAAAAGCAGTTAATTTAAGAGATTATTAATCTCCCAAATGAATGCCACTTTTCAAGTAGGTGTAGAAAGAACAATACTGTTTTCTATTTTAAATTATGTACAATATTTAACCCCCTTAGTCTTTTTAAAATCATTAAAATCTGACTTTTATCCATTGATATCGTGTCCAGGTAAAAAAAGAATTAAGACTGCCTTTCATGCCAGGAGAACAGTTGGCAATGTCTTTCAAATAAATATTAATTTGATCTACAGAAAAGTCTGTAGTGGATGGAATTGATTTTCATGATCTTTACATATTATCATATGCAGTTTCACAATTCAGAGAGGATAAAAGCCTAAAAAGAAAGATTCATAAAGCTACATGCATTATCTGCTATAATTAAAATGGCCAAGCAGTAAACACATTTTGTAAGTACAGAAGATTAATTTTATTCTTTCCTTATCAGTGAAAGTAGGTCACCAAAAAGAGTGACAATCTTCTTATTTAATGAAAAAGTTTCAAAGTATTTTTATTTTTCCATTGAATTTAATATTTGTAATAAAAAAAGGTTAGCATTGACTTAAATAGTAAATGTTTAATTTTATTATCATTGGAAAATCATAATTACTAAGACATCAAAGCTTCAAGTTCTTCATTCAGCACCCAATTACTCAATACAATGTATATGACAGTTAAGGATTGTCCTCATGAACTTTATACTCAAGATGGATTAGAAAGATGTATTAGAAAATGATGAAGGACCCATTCAGTCTGCAGTATTAGAGAAAAGCTAGAAGCTATTAACACTGGTTTGCATATTTATCAGGTGAAAAGGTATGCACACCCACTACAGGGAGGAAAATTGAATATCAATAAAGTACCATTCACTTCTTTATATTCTTTCTGGGCTTTCCACGCGCTAGTTCCTCCCATCTCCCTACGATCTATACACGATTTAATACGTTTGTTTATTTTCACATGCACATACGCAAACCTAAGCTTCCTGAAATTCCTATCAATGTTATTTATACGGACGATGCACGTCGATTCCACACAGTGAAACATCACCTTTTGTGAGATGCACAGAACTTCAATATCTAGGCAGTAAATTAATTACAACATAAGCACACCAAATGTCCTTACCCAACGACAGGCTCTGCATCCAAAAGAAAAAAGCCACAATTCTGAATATATATTTACCTATTTTTAGGGATGTACTAAAGATTTGGAGATAAAAGTACATTTTTCTCTTTTAAACGAGTTCTCTAGGGACCACATGATCATAATTAGATACTAAAATACTTCTTGGGCTATTTGGCAATTAACATATTGTAGTGTGCAAACTTAGGCCTTTTTTTTTTCTTTTTCTGCTGCACAATCTGCAAACAAGGCAATTGTCTGAATTGGCATTCAAGTGGAAACATATTCTGAAGATTTGTGCTTCTCCAACGAAAATCAAAAGCACATCTTCAGTTTACTCTCGGATCAGTTTCATCCTGTACCACTTTAAAAGAGGGAAGAAGGTTTCCATCAGAATGTCCAACGTTCAGGAGGGGAAGAGTTGGGATTGCCATGCCTGGGCTGCGCTTACCTTCATTGGTAGGCTGGGCGATCAATTCCCCAAAGCCGCTGCGAGCTGAGCAGATGAGAAGGAGGAGGATGGAGATGTGACAATCCATGTTGCTGGAGCAGAGGGCAGTGAGAAGAACATATCTCCAGGAAGCATGCCACTGATGTGAGGGGGAGAGCTAGGACTGCTGCAGAAGTTACCATGCTCCGCTTGCAGGCTGATGTCAAGTTTGACACTAGAGATAAGGAGGAGTCTCACTGCTTTTCTGCAAGCCTTGCAGGGAGACCCTCCCTGGGTCCTAGTGCCCCAGTCTCTCAGGGCCAGAAGAACAGGAGGGCATGCTGATCGCACAGACACACGGAGCTAGGTGGTCCGCAGTCACTGAGGAGAAGCAGCAAGGGGAAAAATCACAGATGGAACAGGCAATCCAGAAGTTATTGGGAGAGAAAGAGGGATAACGGGGGACCGGGACAGACTAGGCTGGTTTTCAATGTAGAGCAGCGATTTTATTGTTGGCTACTCTTGCTCTGTAGATGAATTCGCTGAAGAAATCGGACCCTGGCAAAGGAGTATCCCACAATAGGATGGAAAAAGGAAGAAACAGAAAAGTAAACCAAAAAAAGAGTGTACTGGCATTAGAGCGATCGGAGCATTTCCTCTGACACCCCCGCTCCCCAAAACCAGATTGGTTCATTTGAGAGGGCTATTGGGGGAATCCAGCCCTCTAGTAACTTCCACTGGTACAAAGTAGCAAGATACTCCCCAAGAACCCCACATTTAGTGGATTAAACCTGTCTGCCTTTCCTAATCGGATCAAACTGAGATTTCCTAAAGAGAACAATGTGAAATTCCTTTCAAAGTTACCCTATGCTGTTCTAGTTTTTAAGACCCAAACCTCAGCCCCACACACTTTATTACCTTGTGAAATTACCTTACAGGGCCCTAATTTCTGAAAAATCTCTAGCTGTAGTCGAAATTGTCTTTTAGAGATACATGTATACTTATGGACATTTTTAGATAAGCGTATGTGCAACATTGTATTTTCCTAAACTAAGAAGCAATTGTGGCACCTACAGAAGAACCCAAAATGTGTAGCTTAATATTCTGATCTTGCTTAGTACTCTGATTTTTTTTTTAATTTTGCATCATGTATATTTGTATAAATGAAAGTAACACAAATCTAACCTACAGTTCCTGACAATAAATCACCAAATTCTGGTCACCCCTCTCCCTTCTCATTCAGCATTAGCATTTCTGGGGTCTTTGAAATAAACAGTGGTATAATTCACAACTCCCTTCAACATTTTATTCATTTGCCATCTGATAATATTATACTATTATACAAAGTTGTAATGCTATCGCAGCTTTTCTTCTTTCATTAAAGGGTGATTAGGAAAACTGCAGATCTTATTTTCAATTCCCTTGTTATGTAATAAAATAACTCATTACAGTGAAAGGATTTTACAGTTCTAAGCATTAAGATGATTTATATTCCAAAAAAGCATTCTAGGTTGTCTCCATGATATTACCAAACAAATGCCTATTTTCTCACAGATTGACCTACCTTGTGTCTGCCACCCATTTGGAAAAGAGAAGCATGAAAGATGTTTTCCCCATGGAAGTCTCCTTTGCCTAGCTATTTTAGTGGTGATGTATTTAAGATCAAACCACAGAAACAGGGCTTTATTAAGAACTTCAAGAATACTGATCAGCTTCAAAGCTAGAGGCTGTGAACGGTTTCGATAAAATCATGGGCTTATATGCATATATTTACAAGGATCAAGGAATTTTGATTAGTAAAATGACAGAGTTCAGGATTACAAATTTATAGCTAAAAAAGAGGAAAAAGGTCTCATAGTTCTCATCTCTCATTTTGCAGATGAGTAACTGAGGCCCAGAGAGGTTGAATGATCTGTTTGCTGTCACACAGCAAGTCAGTGATAGAGTGAGCATTCAAATTAAAGTTTTTGCAATCCAAATTCAACATTCTTGCCATATACTGTGCTGCCACAAAAGATTTTAGAAATTCCTTTCTTAAAGTACTTCTTCAATTACCAGTAGGGCAGCTTGGTGGCACAGTGCAGAAAGCTTAAGGTCAGGAGTCAGTAATACTTGAGTTCAAAGCCATCTCAGCACTTACTAGCTGTGTGTCCCTGGGCAAGTCACTTAACCTTGTTTTGCCTCAGTTTCCCCATCTGTCTGGAGAAGGAAATGGCAAACCACTCCAGTATCTTTGCCAAGAAAACCCCAAATGGGGTCACAAAGAGTAGGACAGAACTGAAACAAATGAACAGCAACAACTCAGCAGTAACTGATTCTGTGGATTAATACAACTTGTTTGTATGCAGCCATTTGCATGTTGCTTTCCCTATCAGACTAGAAGCTCTTTGGGTAAAGGGACAACTTTTGTTCATTTGTTTTTGTTTTATTTGCATTTTTCTCCTGTTCTTTCTTTCTATCCCTGGTAGTTAGTACAGTGCCTAGCACCCAATAGATGATTAATAAATGTATTTTGACTGACTGACTTCCACGAACACTTTTCACATAAGATACTTAGCAGCTTGGCACCAAGTGGGTTGAGACAAGGAAACCAGCATGAATGTTCTAGCCCAGGCCTCCAATACCTCTCCTGACTTTCTCATTTTCCCCTGTCTTATACAGACCTGTAAAGAGACCTTAGAAGTCATCTAATCCAGTGGTATCAAACTCAAATATAAATGGGAACCACATACATAAGGATAACTTTGGGCATCATGTTGACAGTTTTTTTTTTCAAATCTAATATTACATATGGTTTATTGCATTTTTATTTTGTTACAATTTTGTTACAATTTTGTTACAATTACTTTTTAATTTCATTCAAGCATCACTCAGGAGTTCTGTGTCTGTGAGCGTCACCTCTGATCTAGCTCAGTCCCTTCATGTTACAGATGAAGAAACTAAGGCATTAGAGAATGAATGATTTGAACTAGGTTTTTCTGATTCCAAATCTATATCTGTATCCACTGCACCATGCTGCCTCCTTCTTTACTTAGACTAAGGATACATATCTGTTTTCATGGAACAAACTTGGTATGTAGGAAATGCAATAACTTCTACTAAGCAAATTTTCTTTTTTTAAAAAAAAATTAATCAATTTATTTGTTTTCAGTTTTCAACAATCACTTCCATAAGTCTTTAAATTTTCTCCCCCTCCTTTTTTCTTCCCTTTCCATGCAATCTTCTATGGGTTCTACACATGCATTCTTATTAAACACATTTTCACGTTAGTTACATTGCGTAGAAGAATTAAAATGAGTGGGAGAAACCATGAGAAAAACCAAACCAAAACAAAACACAAGAGAAAATAGTCTGCTTCACTCTGTGTTCCATTTCCATAATTTTTTCTCTGGATATGGATGGCATTTTGCCTCGAGTCCTTTGGGAATGTTTTAAGTCCTTGTATTGCTGTGAAGGGCTCACTAAATAATTTTTTTTTAAATCTCTTTTAGTATTTTTACAGAGTTTCAGTGCACTTCTAGTCTATTTGGGGGAAATAGGTAATAATTGTCTCTTTTTCTGAATCAAAGCTTTTTTGTTTGTTTGTTTTAAACCTTAAACACTGAAACTTGTGAGGAAAGAAAATCGCAAATGTAAATGTCATGTTGAAATCATTCTTCCCTTCCTATCCCCTTTCTTCTTTCCCTTTTCCTTCCTTCCTTCCTTCCTTCCTTCCTTCCTTCCTTCCTTCCTTCCTTCCTTCCTTCCTTCCTTCCTTCCTTCCTTCCCTCCTTCCTTCCCTCCCTCCCTCCCTCCCTCCCTCCCTCCCTCCTTCCTTCCTTCCTTCCTTCCTTCCTTCCTTCCTTCCTTCCTTCCTTCCTTCCTTCCTTCCTTCCTTCCTTCCTTCCTTCCTTCTGTGAACTCCTTGAGGCCAGGGACTGTCTTTTGCCTCTTTTTGCATCTCTAGTACTTATCAGAGTACCTGGCACATAGTAGGTGCTTAATAAATTTTATTAACTGCCTAGTGGCTTCCTTTAGCTGTTTGTCTTGTTTGCATCTTTCTCTCACATTAATTTCTTACTTAAACTTTCAGGCTTGGGGACACTTATTAGTAATGGAGTTGGAACAATAAAAGGAACCTTTTCATGATTTGAGGTTATAGAAATGCTCTGATACCCAAAATATTCTGTAGAGTACTTTGGCGTAATAGAAATTTGTTTATATGATATAGAGAACAAGTGACAAGTGCTAATTGCTGTTATACCTTAAAACCATTTACAGATAAGATAGTTTTCAGGGTTGCTGACTAGGCATTTTACTTCTCACCTTGCAACAACACTGTCCTTCTCTAAGGCCATGTCTTCTAGTAAGCTAGACTAGCTGTTTTAGCTCCTCTTCTCAATGGCTGGCTTCTCTAATACAGAAATGTCACTGAGAGTCAGTTCCATTCACTGATCCCAGGACTTCTGGGTTTGAAAAGTTTATCTCAAATTCGTTAGGAGGCTTCGAATCCTGGGTACGTTCACCTGTTATGTCAAATCTGCTTAGGAAAGAAAGCATAAAATAAAAAAGGTAGCCAGGGGTTTTCTATATGAGAATGGAGGCAGGAAACACAACCCATCTTTCCCCCTCCCCAGAAGAGCAGTCTAGAGACAGGGCATATTACTTGCTTGACAGAAGTTAGAAACAAGAGACTAAGCCAGAAACTGTCTCTCTTTTCCATTGACAGCACCTTGTCCTCACACTCCATGCCCCCTTTGCTGTCACAAAGTGAACCAAAGGACCAATCTGGTTTGGATATTTCATGCCAAATGCCAAGTCCTTGCAGTGCTGAATCGCCTAAGCCAAGAAATTCATCTTAGTTGCACTGAAATGCTGTCACTCACCTGTTTGAACAGAAGCATTTAGGGAAATACCTGTGTCTGCTCTGTACAGCCCACTTTATGCTAGTCTCATTTGATGCTTTCTATTCCAGAGTGGATCATCACAACTTAATTTGTCATTTCACCTGGAAAAATGACTTTACAGCAGTATGAAGAAGCTAAGGACTGAGACAATGTGTTCATTTGTATAATATGCTACATTTATAGTTTATTCACATATTTCAGCACATTTCCCGTTCATAGGTCCTTAGTTTACATTAAGTCGGTAAATCCAACTTAGCATGACATAATCTATTCATCTTTCTTCATGACAAACTATCTCATCCCCAGAATAATTGACTACCTCTTTGCCCCAGAGCAAGGACTCAGGTACGATCCCTGATTCTAAGCTGAAACTTCATTCTCTTCAGCCTCTATGAATTAGGGGTCGTTGCTTACTCCTACAAACTCCATTCCGGCAGTTCTCTAAAAAGGGACTTTTCCTTGTCTTTCCTTGCTTGATGCAGTCTCCAGCACCAAGTTCCATCGGCCTTTACTATTCTTCTACTCTACTGAAACTAGTGAAGGCATGATGGATAAAGTTCTGGACCTGGAATCAAGAGACCTCTATTATTACATGATCCTGGGTAAGTCACTTAAACCCCTTGGGAATCACTTTTCTTCTCGGTAAAATGAGCGGGTTGAAGGAGGTGACCTTCTAAATCTCCTTCCAGTTGTAAATCTATGAGCCTTTGCTCATGACTGCTCACTGAAATGAATGCTTTTTTTTTGTTTTCTGAATTCCTATTTTGTGTGCAGCTTATTTTGTTGACTCACCTGAATAATCCTTCTAGAATTCCCTTCATCCACCACTCCTCCCCCCAGCACCAAATTATAATATTCCTATTACTGTCATACAAATGTAGGAACATAGATTTGTAACTATAAGTGATTTATAAGCCATTTAGTCCAATCCCCTCATTTTATAGATACAGAAACAGAGAATCAGAGAAAAGATTTTCCCAAGTTCAAACAGATAGATAGGGACAAGAGGTGGTGTTGAAATCTAGAACCTCTCACCTGAAACCTAGCACTTTCTCTACTACACTTGGCTTCTAAAAACAAACAAACAAAAAAAAAAACACATTTGGAACAAAGTGCCTCAGTCAACCTTGGGTCTATAGAGAAAGATTTACCATTACGATATAGAACCGCAATATTGTGATAAGAGGGAAGAGTGCTTAAACTGGGAGCCAGGAGACCAGGATACTTGTTCTGGTTATGGAACCTATGAGGGATGATTTTGAACTACTCCCTTAATCTTTCTCAGCTACAGTTTTCTTTGTAAAATAAAGGAGTTAGATAGGATCAAGCAGTATGATGCAATAGACACCAACCCTCCTAAGGAGATGTTGGATGAGTAGGGCCTCCGCACTTGCCTTGCCACTGCTTCCTGTGATCTTCTAAGCTTTACCATGGGCACTTGCAGTTCTTTGGCATTGACATCTTGCCAACTTATATAAAGTGCACCTTGCCGTGTACTGCACTCAGCACTCTTAGGACTTGAGGGCCTTTCTGCCCTGAAGCATCACTTTCTTTTACTTCTTGTCTGCACCAGAAAGAGTTGTTGTTCATCCTTTGGTTTTGAAAAAAGGACCAATGACTTGATTTTTCAGTTCACTGAATTTGTGCACAAATCATAGCCCTAGTTCTGTCTTCCAGAATCGTTGAAATCCACTGGCAGGACAAAAGTCAAGAAAACTGGAGATAACCCTGGATGCAGTGGATAACCTTAATGTCTTAGCCATCTGACCAAGCTCTAAGCATTCCACAGCACCTGCTTCAGCCTCCTTCATGACCATTGGAACAAATTATCCTCATCTGCCCATTCTGCCAGGGCAAGTCTTCACATGCTTTGGGTGGACATCCCCCTAACTCACCAAGAGGTTGGAGACCTCTCAGTTACCCTCAATCTACCAGGATGGCTTACTGAGGTGTGGCTGCTTACTACACATGCCATAAGTTCTTGGAGTCACAGGTGAGCGTTGGGGGCAGGTAGATACCAAAGGTGGATGAGCAGCCCTGAAAAGGGCTCAGCAAGCCTTCACACCTGAGGTGCTAGCCTCCCTGAACACCTCTAAATATAGTAGGAGCTCCCTGAGAGCAAAGGCTGTCTTTGTATTTTTCTATCTATATCCCCAGAGCAGTGCTTGGTACATACTATGTGCTTAATAAGAGCTTTCATTCATTCATTCCTTGAAGATGTGTCCACTTTTATAATTAATCCCTGCTTCTACTATAATTTATCCTTGAGAAGGTCCCTCAGTAGGAGGGGATCAGAATGATACTCTGAGAAAGAGTAAGAACACCTTAGCTTGCTAGCCTCATCAGGGGTGAAGGAGAAGCCATTACTTCACTCATATAGGTTAGGAACCTTATTTTCTACTAGAGGTGCCCACCTATGTCCTTCCAGTGTTCCCTTACACCGTCATCCTGTGCTTTTTGGTTCTACACCAGCTGCCCACATCCACAAAATAGCTGTTTCCTTCTCCACTCAGGCTACCACTGTAAACACGGATGTTCCTCTGGGCTGGTGGGGGTGAGGGAAACTTATTCAATTTGACTTTGCCTGTCATAACAGAGAAGGCCTTTAAGTGCCAGAGGTAGGATTCTGATGGATCCCTAGGGAGGTGGTCTACCTGTGTGATTCTTGCCCCTCCCAGGACCTTTCTAGTCTCTTACAATCTTTTACCTCCTTCATTTGCCCAAAGTGACAAAATTCCTAATTCTAGCTCTGTCCTGGGCTTGTCATTTGTCTGCATTAACCATATCTAATCATTTTCAACTTCTTATTGATTATACTTACATGGTATCTCTCACTTCCAATTCTTTCCACTCTGGTAGCAAATTTATGTTATCTAATCTCAATGGAAAGCTAGGTGACACAATGGATAAAACGCTGGGTCTGTAGTCAAGAAGACATCTTCCTGAGTTCAAATCTGATTTCAGATACTCACTAGCTGTGTGACCCTGGGCAAATCACTTAACCCTGTTTGCCCCGATTTCCTCATCTATACCATGAGCTGGAGAAACAAATGGCAAACCACTCCAAATGGGTCACAAAGAATTGGACATGAATAAAACAACTGACCAATAAAGTAACAAAAATCTCAACTGGTCATTTATTGTAATAAGGCAATCTTTCTATTTTCCCCTATCGCACTCGCCACAAAGGCTGTTTCACACCCCTTCCCTCTTCAGAACTCTCAGCTCTCTTTCTTCCACCTACCCTCCTATTCTGCATTGTTCTTGTGTAACACTGAGTGCTCTCCCTCCCTTTAATTAAACCATCTTGTATTTATTCTTTGTGTATGTATATACCTATAAGTGTACGTTTTGTGCCTCTTCACAGAATTTAGGCTTTCTGAAAGAAGGAATTGTTTCTTTTTTTTTACCTCAGTGCCCAAGCCAAATGGTGATGGCTATTGTTTGGTTGAGGAATGTAACCTTTACACTAGCTTGGATTCTCATCGCATGTCTCCTGAGGTTGCCTCCTAATTGCTTTCCTGCTTGTAGGTCCTCTTCTCTCCAGTCCCTTGTTAATACAGTTACCAAAATGAATGCTCCTAATGTGCCTGTCTGACCATGGCAATTTCTTTCTTAATAAGCTCTAAGACTAAGCAGAAACTTTTCTGATGTTTCAAGTACCACCTCTTTCTCTTCCTTTGGCACACAATTCGTATCACTCTCTTCCAGCCAAATTGTCCTGTTTGCTGCTTCATGCATGAGATATTCCATCTCTTGCCTCCTTGTCTTTTCATAGATTGTTTCTACTTCTTGAAACATACTCCTTCCTCAACTCCATCTGGTAAAATTCCTAGTTTTGTCCGAGGCTTAGCTTAGGTGTCATGTTATCTCTTTCCTGCGCCCCTCAGCGTATTCCCTTCTCTTAGAATTACTAAGAATCTACTTATCTATCAACATATTTTCTGATAGTAGAAAGTAAAGTCCTTTTTAAAGACATGGACTTCTATTTTGATTCTATTTTTTTTGTCTCTAGTATATAAATATATTTTGAATTGAACTTAAATAAATAATAATTTTCTTGAAGGAAAGAGGTTAGATGGGGAGGTGAACTTTATATGTACCAAATGCAGAATATTCAGTTGGAAAATAGTCACAGTTGGATGCACAAATTAATTTGCTTTATTTTATCTCATATATATAGAAGTGGGATCTTTTGAATTTAACATACAAGTTCATGCAATCAATATGAAAATGAGAGTGTGCCCAAATTAATTAAGAAACATTTAATAACTTGGAGAGTAAGATTTCATCTAATTTCTGTAAAGCAGTCATAAGATGCCATGTAGATTCAAAGTACATTTTTTCTTATTAAATATTAATCAATAGTATTTGAAGTATACACATTTTTTCACATTTTTACCAAAAATATGAACATTTATTCAAATCTTTCAGCTTTTATAATCATAAATGAATTCTTCAATAACCAGATTTTTATTTTTTCAAGTAACTCTCCTGAGCATTACCATGGTCCCTCGTAGCCCGCCTAACATTAACTCTTTACTTTCCTCCTCCAACAGGAATGCAGAAACTTCTTCTCAACCCACTGTCCCCTACCTCCAAACCTAAGCATCTACTTTGCTTTCTGGATAGAGTCCTTGTCTCCCAGAGGGAAAGTAGAAGGCTGTGGTGATGGGAGTGTTAGGGCAAGGAAACAGAATAAAAGGAATGCACATTTCCATGGCCTCTCAGGTCCAGTCAGCTGATAAACATTTCTTAAGGGCACACTCGGTGCTAAGTGCTTTGAATATGAAGACCGGCAAAAGACACTTTCTGCCTTGGAAAAGTTCACAATCTTATGGGGCTTCTCTATGTATCCTATTTTTAAAAACACTAACTTATTTAAGTGAATACTTTATTGGCACCACATTTTAAATTTATGTGTGCTTTTAATTACATGCAGTCTTTAGAGATAATGTATACCAGTGCTTTACTTTTACAGATTAGAATCCTGAGATCCAGAGAGGTAAAGTTTTCTCACTTATTTGGTAAGTAAAGGAGCTGGGATCTGAGCCCAGGTCCATTGCCTCTAAATTCTATATTCTTTGCATTACACAACATTGCCTCTCCACCGTATTTATAAAAATATGCTGCTGGTTATCACCTTGAATAACAATTATTTTGGCAACCTCTACACTACCACAAACTATATCCACATATTGGTGGCTGTCAGAATGATGTAGTCTTATATATTCTGCCCAATTTAGCGATTCTTCTGCAAAAAGCTTGGGAATACTACCCAGGTGCAAAAAGATCCTAGACTGTGGTTTGGTAAATGGATGCAAGGAAATGTAACCAGCAGAGGGAGTTCTTTAAGGGGATGGGGAGCTCCAAGCAATGATGACTCCAAGTACAGTCAGCTTTCCTAAAACTGGTGCTTGAGTAGTTCACCCCTTCACCTGTGAGCATTGTGTATATGGAGGTCTTTCCCCATCATTCTTTGGGAGTAGATTTTTCAGACTTTTAGGCTTTTCGCTTGGTAGCCCAGGGAAAGATGCTGTCTGCTCTGCCTTCACAAGCTAACTTGGACCAAGACTAGCTATTCTAATGAGCTGTATGGATAGTGTTTTCTAGGGCATCTCTATTAGATCTGTGATGTCCCTCAATTCTTAAATACTTTACAAGGTTCTGAAAAACAACAGGCACCCAATCACTACAATATGTGTATGTCTCTCTTTCTACATGTTTATATATATATGTGTATATATATATGTACATATATATATATATATATGTACATATATATATATATCTTTCCCCACTCAGCCTTGTGCTTAGGGAAAAAATGTCTTTCATCTCTTTAAAGGAAGATTTCCTTTATTCTAAAATCACATGATGTAAAAGCCCAGTAATCCAAAAGATTTAAAACTAACAACTCTCAAGTTCTATAAGCTATAACAAACATGGACATGATGGTAAATACTTAAGGAAAAATTAAAATTTCCCCAGCTCTTTGGATTAGGAGCCAGGGAATGGAGGGTTTGGAGACAAAGGGGAAAACAAGAAGTTAGAAGACAGATGAAGAACAAATGACACCTCTCTCCTGGGTGAAGGAGAATGGAAGGGTTGTGGAAGGGACCCAAGCTCCCTTACCACCCTCTGTTTTTTGAATGCATCTGTTCAGCTTGACTCAGGTCTTTGCTTCTCTACCCTCACTCCCAATCTGGAGATCATCAGTAAGTAGATCTAGAGGCTGCTCCCCTAGTTCCCTCAGTTAGTTTTTTGTAGCATCCAGTTCTCTGCCTCTAATTATCCCTCTGTCCCATGTTATAAGATATTTACAAGGAAGTACCAGAAAAACCCTCTGCTCTGACCTTTGTTGACTCTGCTGTCCTAGCACTGATGGGTTCTTCCAAAACTCCATTTAAGTTCAAGGAAATGTGGGGACTATTAATAGGTTCTCTTCATGTGAGTAAACCTTCTCTTGTCTCATGCTCTCATGACAAATGGAGAACAATTTGATTACTTACAGAATTGTGCAGTGTTGGCATTAAAAGAGATTAAACAAGTCATCTAGGTCAATCTCTTCATTTTGAACAGAGGAAACAGGTTGAATGGACTTCAATAATTTGTCTACTTTCATATAATTAATAAGTGATAAGTTGACACTTGGATATTGTTTTCTGACTACCACACGTTTATAGTCTCATGCATATGCATGGGATCTAGTTACTCTACCTACCTAATAATATCTCCTGTTCTTTCTTAAACTGAGTGCTTTGCTCCAACTACGGTGTTCACACGTCATCTCAGGCCAATTCCTGATTCAATCTTTCCTTCTTTACCTTATCCAAATAGCGCACTTCATTTGAGTTCCAGTTCAAGTCTCAGCTCTATCACTTAGTGTTCCTCATCTATTTGATCCATCAGCTTATTGTAATGGAAACAGCACTGTACTTGAGATCAGAAAAGACTTGGGTTTAAAAATCTTGACTGACATAAACTAGCTTTGTGGCCATGGGTACGTATAACCTCTCAGATAAGCTGTTTTCTCATATGTAAAATGGGGGTAATACTTACACTATTTTTCTTATTGTGTTGCTTGAGAGGAAAGTGCTTTGCAAACCTCCATAAATGTGAACTGGTGCTATTTCAGATCTCTCACTTCTTGAACATTCTATAGCATTTGTTGATAATTAACCCTTTACTTCCCTGGCATATTATTTAACTGTTTCGTGTATACTCAAATGAGATAATATTTGTAAAGTAAGCAGCACATGTGCATTAGCATATGTAGTATATAAATTTTAGATATTACTACCCTGTGCATCTTGACTTTGTAAAAAATATTTTAAATTGCTTAAGAACAGAAATTGTGTCTTATACTTTTTTTTTTACCCCCACATGCTATATACAGATAGCAAGCCAGTGCAGTAGATAGAACCCTGTTCTGGAGTCAGGAAGGCTGGAGTTTGAATCCTATTCCAGACACTTCCCAGATGTGTAACCCTGGAAAAATCATTTAAACTCTGTCTCCTTTAGTTTCCTCATATATCAAATGGGGGTAATAATATCACCTATCTACCAGGGTTGTTGTAAGGATCAAATTTGTTGAGTATTTTGCAAACCCTTAGGTGCTACTTGGTGCTTAACAATTGTTATTACAGAATAATACTGGCACATAATGCCATTCATACTCAATAAATACTTGATAAATCAAATACTTTACAAGACTGGAAGATCGAATTTACCACCTTTAAATTCAGTGATCTTGAAACAGTCGTAAGAATTATTCATTCATAATTTCCTAAACCATGAAATATATATCAATTTAGACCTAAGTCCCCAGGAAAATGAGATTTAACAATTGCTATAAGTAGTCTAGCATCTATGGGAAATTAGGCAAAATTTATAGAAATCTTTGAGGATATATTTAATAACAAAAACATATTTTAAGTTTTCTAAGAAATATTAATGCATACAAATTTGTGAGAAGGATGATTGTGGTAAAGAAGGGAAAGACAAAAAATAGTTGAAGAAAGGACTGATGCCACCTTTATGACTTGTGGAAATTTTGGTGAGGACAAAGAGACTGCTGTAAACAACTGTAAAGCTTTTTATATATGTGGAGTATTTAAAATAGCTTCAAGTTTGCCTTTGAAATGTTTTTTAAAACTTAATTTGGGGTACTGTTACTCATCTGAGAACATGAAAAATTCACCCATTTTAGGTCATAGGAGGTCTTATACTCAATAGTGTCAAACATTTTTGATTTTTCATCGGTACTCTGGTTTCCTTGAGTACCCAAATCACCTCACCTGCTTTTCCAATATATCTCATAGATCATACTGTGGGGTCACTGATCCCTATTATGTCACATCGATATGATGCTTAAATAATGATAAGAATTTTAATTCTTATCAGACAAAGTCAGTCCACATTTCAAACTCAATCCTTTTTGCTTATGCTGAATTATCCAAGTTAAAAGAAAAGCTACTTTTGTTATAAAGTTCTGAGAATGTGTATTTGCATTTTCACTTTCATAAAGAAAACCAAGCATTTCATACTATTTCTCATAAGTTGGAGTTGAAAAATCATTACTCATTAATAATACCAGTGTAATTAGGACAAACAGGGAAATTCGATTGGGGGGGGTGGGGCATTTTCATCAAGTATGTCTGATAAATATCTGATACCAAGATACCTAGAGAATTAACACAAATATATGATTAAGAACCATTCTTCAATAGATAAGTAGAAAAAGGTGCTAAGAAATGGTTCTCCACAGAAGAATTACAAACTGTTAACAAATATGACAGGTTCTTGTAAGTTGCTGAAAATAAGAGAAATGCAAATCAAAACAACTGTGAGGCTTTACACTCAGCAAACCTAGCAAAGATGACAAAATATGGAAATAGTAAATGTTGGAGTGACAGAAGGCAAGAACACTAATACACTATTAATGAAGCTATGAATTGCTTCAACCATTCTAGAAAGTCATTTGAAATTATGCTAAAAAAAAAAAAAAGGGGGTGGCTGTAAAATCCAGACCCTTGTACTCTTGCTGGTAGGCATGTGTTCCAAGGAAGGCACAAACAGAAAAAAAAAAAAGCTCACATGTGTGTGTGTGTGTGTGTGTGTGTGTGTGTGTTTGTGGAGGCACCATGTATAACAAAATACCCTTAGCAGTACTTTTTACGATAGCAAAGAATTAAAAACAAAGCAAGTGCCCATTAGTTAGGAAGCTGTTAACCAAAGTATGGTATATGAATGGAATTGAATATGATTGTGCCAGTAAGAAGCAATGAATATAAAGAATTCAGAGAAACGTGAGATGGCTCATGACCTGAAGCTGACTGAATTAAGCAGAACCGATAAACCCAATGGCACACTGACTACAACTAAGTAAATAGAACAATAATATGATAATATTAACAGCATTTCCATAGCTTTAAAATTTGCAAAGAGCTTTATAAATGTGATCTTACTTGATCCTCAGAATAACCCTGCAACTAGTCATTTAATCATTAGTCATTAGTCATTTTTCAGTCATGTCCAGCTCTTCATGACCCCAACGCTGTGAGGTAGGTGATATTACTACTTCCATTTGAGATGAGGAAACAGGTGAACTTCTGGTAAGTGACCTGCCCAGCAATGAAAAACTTCTAAGTATCTGAAGCTGAGTTTGAAGTCACGTCTTCCTGACTCAAGATCCAGCACCACACCCTTTGTAACACCCGTTGGCCTGTCTGTAATTATTAATGATCAAGAGAAGAAGATGAAGAGATGAAAAAATTCACCTTCCTTCTTCCACTGGAGAGGTGGGGGACTATAGTTGTAAAATGTTGCATATGCTTTCAGTAATGTTTAATGTGTTGGTTTGCACTGAACTATTATTTTTTCATCACTGGTAAAAGGGAACAGGTTAGAAGAAGGAAGAAATATCTTTGGAAATGAATATGATACACATACATACATACATGCCCCCTTTTAAAAAACTGTAAGATACTTTCAACATTTGTGAACTATTGTAAGCATGTCAATCTCAAGTAGACTCAATTGTATATCTCAAAAAAGGAAGATACTTCTTTTTGAATCCCAGAAGGTAGTTCCTTAGCCAAAGTGAAACTATAATCATATTTGAAACCTGGTTATTGGAACTTGCCATTTTTAGATGCTATGGGACTATTAAAGGACTGTTCTTCTGAGTCTAACTCCAGGTATGGGTAGCAAGAAAGGCGATCTGAGCCTCCAATACATGATGCCAGTAAGCTGATGAGATCCTGGTATGAACTGCATAGGTGATCTCAAGGGAAGGGTGGGAGAGCGGCTGTTCAGCCTGCACTGAGGTGGGATTCTCCTGACTCAATTTCCCCACTGACACCTGGCAGACTTTAAGCCTGACTGAATGCAAGTGGATAATCTAATCCTGCCTGGAACTGATACGAAGTTGGGGAGATGTTGTATCCCTGCAATGTCCTTACTATTGGTGGCAATTTCCTATAGTCAAAAGGTTTGTAAGCTTAATACCAGATCTATTCAATAATAGATTACTTGTAGGGGAACATCCGAGGTTGTCTAAAATTAAGCTATTAGGCACAGGACTTTAGATCAACAACAAGTTAGGGTCCTTTAATTCTTAGTAACACTGTGGAGACAATTAGGTCAAGAGCTTGTGAAGTTAGCAACATAAATATTATCTGTGTCTCAGTTGGTTAATGTTTAAAAAAAAAATTTCTTTTGTGGTCCATATTTTAAAAAAAATTTCTTTTGTGGTCCATATTTTAAATGCTTTAAAAAGAAGTATCACCTGACCAAAAGCTGGAATTGCTTTATCTGTTATAAACTGTGTTAAAAATAAATAATAAAAAAGAAGGTATATCCACAATTCAGCATAAATTTATAATTATATAATATACATTTCAAACTAGAACGTATGTCTTTAAGTTCCTCAAAAAGCAGTTTACTCTTTGAAAACTTGTAAATACCTTAAGTGAGATAGATTATCCTGGCCAAAAGGAATTCTGATTTTTAAGATAGGTATAACAAAGCATAACAAGCATAACAAAAACAACCTCAGTTTACCCATATAGTTACAAATGTACTATCTAACGAGAAAAGAAGTGACCTAGCAGAGGAGTGGAAAGGAACTTGGTGATAGTCAGATCAGTCTAAGGCAACGCCAGTATACCCTAAGAATCAAGAAAACAATATTAAACCTCATTACTGTCTTTTGTAGCTTTCTTTTATGCCTCCTAAGTTCCCAGTTTATGTTTTCCAGGAAAGACCTTTGACTCAGGACTCGGCTTAAACCCAGCATCCACTAGAGGGCTCTAAAGCAGCAGAAGACCATTGGGGAGCTGACTGCCCATTGACTCAAAGCCCTGGGGCGTTCACTAGCTCTGGCACACTTGTCTTCAGTTAGGCTAGGGGTTCCATGAGAGTCCAACATGGTATTAAGAAGGATTATGATTCACTACCCATAATTTCAGTGTGATTTACTGGAGAATAATGCTACTTACTGTATATACATATAAGAATCAAGCGTAGAACTCAGGCCATTTGATTTTTAACCCCAGAGGACTCTACCTATTGAGTTCTAACTTATAATATGGTCCACCTGGATACAAGTTTGCAACACCATTACAGATGTATTCTGCAAAATCCTAATCAATTAATGTTTTGCTGACATCTATTGAGTTTTTAAAAATTGAATGAGAATGGAAAAATAAACCAAAATATACAGAATAATAAGACCAATAATGTATATACATTAACCTCACAATCCTGGTAGAGTCTGAAAGCAAACAGAAGGTGGGGGATTCTAGATGCTACATATTAAGAGAGTTTCTGGGCTAGAGGAGAAAATTTGTCGAAAATATGGTTTGTGAGCTTGTGACACTTGGAGCATGACTTTATTTTCCAATAGGTGACACTCCTCTGGACTTCTCCATCGTGCCCCAGAAATATTCTCATCTTGGATGATATCTTCAGTCCCTAAGTTTCCATCTTGGAAGTATTCTCTGCACCTGGGGCCCCCTCCCTCTGTTTGTAGAGTAAAAAGTTCCTCCCATAACCTCTATTTACAGAGGCAGTAGAAGCCAACCATTACTCCATTTTAGCACCATGCTACACTCACTCCTCTGAATGTCATCATATCCACCTTCCTTCCTTCACCCATGAATTCACAGCCCTCAAGGTCATGCGTATGTCAAATAAGTTCCTAGGGATCAAGTTACATATTTGTATAATAGCATTTTTTAAAAACATAAAAAAAAAACCCCTAAGAAATGCTGTTGGAACAGCATGGGCCTGTAAGATTTCAGTACTCTTAATAGGATTTATCTGATCACTTGGACTCATTTATTAATCTAGTACTGCTATCTGGAAGTAAACTTGTTGATTGTATACATCTTTGTACTAGACGATAAAATTGAAATCCTTATAATATAAATATAATAAATGTGAACCCTTGTCCTGAAGATGCTGTGTGGGGTTGTGGCATATGATATCTATACAAGCAAGTCTATATTAAAGTATTAGAGTGCTATGGAAACACAGAAGAGATCATGACAAAGGGCTATAGGAAAACGTGAGAGAAAAGAGACAGAGACAGAGAGAGCAATACAGAGAGAGTGAGAGAAAGAGAAAGAGAGAGATTTTTAGCTGGAAGACTCAGGTTAGGTTTTACACAAGATCTGGTACCAGGATTGAGATTGATGGAAGACAAAGAGAATGAAAAGCAGAAAGGAGGAACGAGTGCATTCCAAGCATGAAAAATGTTCTATGTAAATGCAAAGATGTAGGGGATGACATGTTGGTTTGGGAAACTGTTAATAATTCAGTCTATCTGTAACATAAAGGTGAGTAAAATCAGGATTCAAAAGTACCTTTGGAAGCATATGATTAGATTTGAACACTTAACCTAGAAGTATAAGAAATAAATTGAAGTTTTTGAGTAAAGGAGAAAAACGGTCAGAAGGATGAATTAGATAGGATAGACTGGAAATAGGTAAGCAGATCAGGTAGGAAGCTAGTCCAAGTGGGAAGTGATAGGGGTTTGGTCTGAACTAGTAGTGGTGATAGTGGTATAAGTGGAGGGAAGGGAACAGATCTGAAATATTTTGTGGTGCTGTAATGGATAACACTTGGCAGCTGTTGAGATGGGAATGAGGTAAAGGGAAGAGTCAACAACTACTCCTAGGTTTTGAGCCTGAGTGACTGTAATGGTAACTTAAATGGAAAGATCTTTCCAATAGACCCATGTGACCTGCCTGGGTCACATGAAAGTCTGAGTCATGTGGAGCCTATGGTGTTTGGAGCTTGCTGAATGGGTGGAACAGGAAGGATAGAGAAGGAAGAGGCTGAGTTAGAGCAGAACTAAGAGGAAGTTAGTCTTGAGAGCAGTCAGAGCTAGGAAGCATGCAGACAACTGGCTAGTGTGAGTGAAAGGACTTGTTTGCGATTTTGTTTAATGGAGCTGGATTGTGGGAAGCCTAGCAGGGGGAAGACTTGGGGCTGGTGTTGTTCTGTACGTTGTTATTGTGTATTGATTATGATGGATTTGGTTTTCTGGTATCTGAATAAATGTTTTGGTTCTGTCTGCTATGTGGACAGTCTGTTGTATTTTGTGATTCAGAAGTGCACCAGGATATTCATGGCTACATAAGCGCTGTGAATATTGTGTTGGTGCTACAGTGACTGAAAGGATACTGTTGCCATTGAACGAAATTGGACACTTTTAGGGGGAAGATGACTATTGTCTTCCCAGTCTGCCCAGGCTGTCATCATTTTCATGTATACAATCTATTCCTTTCTCTTACTCTGACACTCTCAACACCCTATGAAAGCATTGATTGTTTCATACCTGGATATTGATTGTTGGCCCTCTTCATTCCATTCCATCCTCCAGTCAGCTATAATATTTTTATTCCTGAAGCACAAGTCTGACCATGTCATACAAATCCCCAGCACTTCCTCTTCAATAAGTCCTCTCCCCCACACTGGCTCCCTCTTATCTCCAGGATCAAATATAAAATGCACTATGTCTAGTCAACTGTGTGTTCGTGTTTTGGTAAATGTTTAACAGCCAACTCTTAGGAAAAAAAATTCAACACATTTAAAAGTTTAATCCATATTGTTCAGTTTCTCCATCACTTTCTTAAGTATAGACAAACAACAAAACAATAAATTAAGTCCTAATTTATAGTGGTTGCCAATTTTTGAAGTATAAATGTTCACACTGAAAAATGAACAATTAGCTCTCAAGTGTGGGTAAAAGCTGGCTCCAGCACTCTTCTAACCCTTTCTATCCTGTGCATACACTTAAATTGGCACCTCTATTGTGGTCCTATTCTAATTCTTCAACATAGTAGGGAGGTGGCCCTCAATTCCTGAAAGCTATGGATGAAGAAAATAAACTGTACTGAGATCTTTCTGGAAGAGGACAGTGGAAAGTACTTTACCAATGACCTCAGTGGTAGCCTGAGTGAGGACCGGAAAGCTGATTTCAGAAAGACTCATCATTAGGGGGTGGAAGATGGATTTTCTAGAACCTTAACAAATGGGTAAATTGTCTTCTAAGCTGTAGTAGGAGTTTTGATCTATGCATACGATAGGAGAGGAAGGAGGAGGAATGAAACTGTGAATCTTTCAAAGACACAAAAGCTAAAATTTGCACAGTTCTTTAAGACTTTAAAGGTATTTCCCATGCATTATCTCATTTGTTTCTTAAAATCTCTTTGAAGTGAGTGTTTTTAATATTCTCATTTTGCAGATGAGAAAACTGAGGCTCAGAGAAATTAAATAATATGCCCAGAGTAAATGCTTGAAATAGAATTTGAACTCAGTTCCTTCTGACTCCAAGGCCATTGTGTTATCTATTGTACTATATTGGCACACTCAACATTCCATTCTATCATCTGCCCAAAAGGTATTATTCTCCCACTCCCTTTCCACTTTTTGCTTTTACTGGAGGTAGAAAAATAAAAACAGCGCTACTGGAAAGGGCATGACAATTGCCTGCCTTGAAATTCCATTCACAATCTCTATGACTGCCTAGGCCAAAAATTCCTTTACCTGGCCACCACACCCTTATATATTTTCTCCCCCATCTCATTAAAATATAAGTTCTTTAAAGCAAAGGGGATGTCATTTTGATAATTATATCCTCGGTATTTGGCACATGATATTTGTTAACTGATCGAAGATCATTGCTGAAATGTATTTAGAGGAATTCTTTGCTACTTTTCCAAAACACTCCCCCTTCTTCTCCACAAAGATGTGCATACATGTATGTATATACATGCATATATACATACATATATAGACAAATACACAAGTATATTTATATGCTCTATAAATATATTTATATGTTTTATATATATGTACGTATATATCTATATAGATACATATACATACATGCGCACAAATATATAATCTCTTTCTTTGCATTGGGTAAATATATATATATGTATATATATGCAAAAATGACAATAAATATAATAATAATAGCAAATAAAATAACCAAAAAATTTTAATCATTGATATCACCCAAGGTAAAGAAACTATTTTATTTCCAAACCTGTTACAATTGCTATATCTTTTTTTTGGTTATTTTATTTATTCTCACCAATGATAATCTAATTAAATCAAAAAAAATTAAAGGTGACTTGGTAAGTAAGTCACTATTAGATAAAACATTAGAAATTCCATAGCAACTAACTGTCCCTTACATGTATGAAAATCACTTTAAGAAGACATATCACTTATTTTCATCAGCCTTGATCATAAAAAACAAAATTTAGAAATTAAAATCCTTCCCACATGTACAAAAATACTGATAGTAGCTGTTTTTGTGGTGGTGAAGAACTGGAAATTGAGAGGATGCCCATCAGTTGAGAAATGGCTGAACAAGTTGTGGTATAGGACTACAATGGAATACTATTATGCTGTAAGAAATTATGAGCAGTCAGACCAGAAAAATCTGAAAAGACTTAAATGAACTGATGCTGAGTGAAGGGAACAGGAAAACGTACACAGCAATTGCCACATTGTACTATGACTAACCTTCCTAGACTTGGCTTTTCTCAGCAATGCAAGGATCTAAGACAACTCCAAAAGACTCATGATGGAAAATGCTGTCCACATGTGGAGTCTGAATGCAGATTGAAGCAAACTATTTGATCTCTTCTGTGCCTTTGCTGTTTCATTTTGTTTCTTCGTTCTCATGGTTCCTCCCATTGATTCTAATATTTCTTTACAACATAACTAATCTGAAAATATGCCTAATATGAATGTTAAGAAAAGAAACTGTAAGGAGGAAAACAAACATAAAAAGTACTGCATCTGCCTGTATTTCTATAAGAAGCTATTTTCATCAAAGTAAAAAAAAAATTAAATTCCTTGGATGAAGATAGTAATTTCATTGGGGTAGAAAATTTCTATTGGAAAACTCCTTCCATTAATGTAGATGAAACCCAGCTGTAACTTACCATCTTAGATCGTTCTCTGAGGCACTACATTAACTTGCAGAGGTTCAGAGACACAGTTTGTATCAGAGACTAGATTTGAACCTAAGACTTACCAATACTGGTCTGCTCTTCATCCATTCTGCCACAATGCCCCTCTTATAATCATTTCTATATATAAATTTCAAGTTATACATTTTTCCTCTCTAAATAGAAAATGACATAGTCTTTTGCCTAAAGATGGACTGCATAGAGAGAGTGGCCTAGACTTTGCGCTTGCATACAAAATAAGAGAAAAACTTTTCTATCTAAGGAAAAAATATTGCATGATTATTAAAAAAAGGCAACAGAAGTAATCAATCATCATATCTACTCAAACCAGTTCTCAAGTTGCTTCCAAAAAAGCTTTTTTAATGTCTACAGAGCTTCATTTGCACTTTTAATTAATTGTGCCATCTAAAATGGATGTTCATTTTGTTGGCATCTAGGTTCAACAAAATAATTATTAATGTATTTTCTTAAATTCACAAAATGCATCCATATTAAACTTGGGCAGCATTTGATTTATAGAAGGGGGCAGGGTTGACAGCCCTTCAAATTCAAAGTCCTCTGTTTGTCCTAAAGAAAAACATGGTAAAGCGTAAGTCAGAGGAAGAACTTAAAGGAAAACAATACAAGCTCCTTTCAGCTTCTGTGCACTTCCATTCCTCACCTGACATATGTAGACATTAGTTATAAGATATTTTTCCTTCATCTGTTGAATTTATATTTTTCTACTTTATTTAAATATTTTTCCTATTTATTTTGATTCTCCCCATCCTCTCCATAAAAAAGGAAAGAAAGAAGAAAGGAAGGAAGGAAGGAAAAAAAGGAGGAAAGAACAGAAAGAAAAATGCTTATAACAAAATGCATAGTCAAGTGAAACAAATTCCCTCATCATCCATGATCAAAAACGTATGACGAATTTTGCATTCTAGGTCGATCACCTCTCTGTTGAGAGCTGGCTAGCATATGCATCATTTTCAGCCCTCTGGAGAGTGGTTAATTGTTGTACTGACTTGAATTCCCTAAGCCTTTCAATCAATTATTTAATCAATAAATATTTATTAAGTGCTTGCTGCATACCAGGAACTATGCTAAGTAGTAAAGATTGAGAAAGAGGCAAAAGGCAGTTTTAGCCCTCAAGGAACTCACAATCTAAGGGGAGGAGGGGAGATCACAGCAAGCACAGATGTACAAACAGGCTTTATACAAGATAAATAGGAAAATTATTGGCTGAAAGCAGTCAATATAATTAAAGGGGATTAAGAAAGTCTTCCTGTAAAAGTTAGGAATTTAGCTAGAATGTAAAAGAAGCTAGGGAAGTCAGTAGGAGGAGTTTCAGAGTGACAGTGTTCCAGGCTTGAGGGACAGCCAGAGAAAATGCTTAGGACAAAGAGATGGAGGGTTTTGCTTGTAAAACAAAAAGGTCTGTATCTCTGCACTGAAAAGCACAGTGTGTGTGTGTGTGTGTGTGTGTGTGTGTGTGTGTGTGTGTGTATGTGTGTGTATGTATGTATGTGTGTGTGCATGCATGTGTGTATATGTCAATGTATATATGTATGTGTGTGTGCATGTGTGCATGTGTGTATGTCTGTGTGTGTGTGCGTGTGTGTGTGTATTTGGGGGGTGATAGGTTAAGAAGATCTTTGAATATCAGAGCATTTTATATTTGCTCCTAAATGTGACAGGGAATCATCAGAGTTAATTGAGCAGGAGAATGACAAGATTGCACCTACACTTTAGAAAAAGCACTTTGGTGACTGAACAGAGAATAGATTACAGTGGAGAGAGTCTAGAGGCAGGCAGACCCACTAGGAGGATAATTATTATAAAAGTCTAGGGGTGAGGAAATGAGGGCCTGCTCTAGGGTGGTGGCAGTATAAAAGGAGAGAAAGGGCATATCTGAGAGATATTACAAAGGTGAACTTGATAGGTCTTGGCCACAAATTGTATATGAGGGGTGAGAGATAGTGAAGCAGTTGAAATGTGAGATTGGAGGTCAGCAGAGCATATGGGACAGAAGAGGTAGATTTGAAAACCATCAGTACGAAGACAGTAATTAATTAAATCTATGGGAAATAATGAGACCACCAGGTGAATTAGTAAAGAGGGAGAAGTGAAGAGTGCCCAGGTTAGTGGAGTGACTGCAAAGGGGAGGGTGGGGAAAGGGACTGAAATAGCACTTCACATCAAGTTTGGGAGTGGCAAACCCAACAAGAATTCAGGGGGAGAGATTTTTTTCCAGCCTAAAACAGTTCGGAAGATTGACAGGAGAGATCTAGTACACTGAGTTGGAGCAGCAGCACTAACAGTGGTCCTCAGAGGTGCCTCTGATGCTGGCAGAAGCAGAGAAAATAAGGATTTGGAAAACTAGTCAGAAAGAAATGTAAGGGGATCCTTTGCTAGCTCTGGGTGGAGCTGGTGCTGATTGGAAGCTCTATTGTCCAGAAGCAGTTCTGGGTCACGGTTTCAGGACATAAAGGAGAGATTCTAATCAGTCATAAGGGAGCAACGGACCTGGTCACAGTTCAAGGACCAAGAGAAGCACTAGCACCTAGGCTACACGGAAGCAGGGATCATTCCCGGGCAAAGACCAGAGTGCTGACCAGGAGAGCAGTTATCACACTTTTCCCCATATTAGATCACCTTTCAATCACTGGAAATTTGCACATGGTCAAAAGAGCTCTGAAAAGAGCAGCATGAAAAAGCCTAAAGCCTGGGATGGGGCCTTTCCAATCCTGTTCAGCACAGACCAATTTTATTATTTCTTAAATTTATTTATTTATTTTTAGTTTTTAACATTTACTTCCATAAAATTTTGAATTTGAAATTTTCTCCCCCTCCCTCTCTGCCTCCCCTCCTCAAGAAGGCATACAATCTGATATAGGCTCTACTTCACAATAAATTCACATTAAACTTATTTTCACATTATTCATGAAGTAAAAAATTAAAACTAATGTGAGTAACCACGGAAAAGAAAAATAAAACAAAACAACAACAACAACAAAAAGACGAGCAAAAAGAGAATCTTCCATCTGCATTCAGACTCCAAAGTTTTTCTCTGGATGTGGATACCATTTTCCATTGTGGATCTTTTGGATTTGTCTTAGATTCTTGTATTCACAGTCCAATTTTAACAAAAAAGCTTGAAGTCAAAAAGTAGATTGGGAAAATGTACAAACAACAAAAAAAGAACTTGACCATAGAAAGCTACTGTGGTAGCTGGAAGACAAAGACCCAAACTCAGAAGACAATAATAGTGTGACAACAACTATAAGAAAAACCTCAAAAAAAATGCCCCCAAGTGCAAAACTCATTCTTAGAAGAATTAAAGAGGGGAAAGAAATGAGAGTGATACAAGAAAATTTTGAAAAGAGAATTAGTAGGAGAGCACTCTAGGAAGATGGTGGAGTAGGTCAGAAAATTCTAAGCTTTCTGATTTCTTCCACAAACAAGACAAAATAGCACCTCAGGGCAAACACAGAGAGGTAAAAATAAACAAGAGTTGGAGCAGAAGAGTGATCCTTCTGGGACAACTGGAGAAGATCTGAGGAAAAATCCCAGAACAGAGTTGAGTGAAGTATAATACCTCCAGGATAGCTCCACTGAAACAGCAAGCAGTGAGCTCTGGGGGCAGCTGGGTTGTGAGACCACAGGAATTTTCACCTTCCAGACAGTGTGGAAAGTCAGGTGTCTTGGGATAGGGGGAGATTGAGGGAACCTTTGCTGACAAGGCATACCAGGTCCGGATGTGCTGCTGAGATGGGATCATGGGTGAGAACGAACCAGTACACACCCAGTCAATGCAGAAGCAGTGGGGAGGGGCCACTGCTGGCTGTGGGTGCTTCCAAAGGAGATGAGTTCTTGATCTTGGTTCCAGGCCAGAGAGGAGAACTGAAGGTCATGGCCACTGGAGGACTGTCAGGGAGCAAGAGTTTTTCAAATATAATTTGCTGGGTGCCCAGTTTTGGAGGGGGAATGTAGTGCAGAGGCCCAGGACAAAGCTCAAAAAAATAACAGTAAAAAGAACCTTAGGCCAGAGGTACCAGGGTTGATTATAATAAAAAGATACTAATTTTTTTAATGAGCAGTCAAAGGAGAAAGAACACAACTATAAACAGTTTCTATGGAAATAGAGAGGAGTAGGGTTCATCTTCAGAGGAGGAAACTGGAGAAAAAATTTAAAAAAGCCTCTCCTACTCCAAAGAGTAATGTTAAATGGCCAACTGACCAAAAAGAATACATGGAACTCAAAAAAAGCCCTTTGAAGTTCAAATAAGAGAGATTGAGGATTTGTTTTTTAAACTAAGAACAGTCCAAGAAAAAACAAGATTATGAAAAGAAAGTCAATCAACTGGAAAAGGAGATCAAGAATCTTAAAGAAGAAAATGACTCCTTAAAAATTAGAATTGGGCAAGGGGATGGCAGTGAAGTTATAAAAGGCTAAGAAATAATAAAATATAAAGAATGAGAAAATAAAAGAGAATGTGAAATATCTTTTCACAAAAACAACTCCTCTGGAAAACAGATAAGAAGAGAAAATATAAGAATAACTGAACTACCTAAAAACTATGATTAAAAAAAAGAAGTTTGATACAATGATATAAGAAATTTAAAAAAAAATTCCTGAAATATTAGAATAAAAGGGGAAAAAATTTTAAAAAGTCACTGATCACCACCTGAAAGAGATCCCATGATGAAAACCTACAGGAACATCAACCAAATTCTGAAGCCTCCAAGTTAAGGAGAAAATATTATGTGCAAAAAGAAAAAAAAATTCAAATATGGTGGAGCCACAGTTAAAATTACACTAGACCTAGCAGTGGCTACACTAACAGACCACAGGTCTTAGAGCAAAAGAACTTGGACTATGGCCGAAACATACCCAGGAAACTTAAGTATAATCTTGAACCAAAAAAAAGGGACATTTTCAGAATTTTGTTGCAAAAAGACCAGAACTTCATCTGACATACAATATCCAAGAAAAAATATAAAAAATAAAGTAAACATCAAAGACTAATTTTAAGGAACTCAATAAGGGCAAATTGTTTGCTTTTTATACATGCACATTTTTGTAGCCCTTTGGGCATAGTATCAAATTGCTCTCCAGAATGGTTGGATCAGTTTATAACTTTAACAACAATGAATTAGTGTTCCAACTCTCCCACATCTTCTCCAACATTTATCATCACCCTCTTCTGCCATGTTAGCCAATGTGATAGGTGTGATGTGGTACCTCGGAGTTGTTTTGATTTGCATCTCTCTAATCAGGAGATCTAGAATCTTAAGGAAGAAAATGACACATTGAAACTTAGAATTGGGCAAAGCGAAGCCAGTGAAATTATAAGAGATCAAGAAATAATTAACCAAAATATGAATAATGAAAAAATAGAAGAGAAAGCAAAACATCTTGTAAGAAAAACAACAGATTTGAAGAATAGATGAACAAAATATAAAAACAATCAGACACTGAAAATTATGATCACAAAAAGAAGCTTGATACAATAATACAAGAAATAATTAAAGATCCTGAAGCATTAAAACAAGGAGGGGGAAGTAGAAGTAGAAAAAAATCAAGCTATCACTACATAAAAGAGATACTATGAGGAAAACTAATAGGAATGTCATAGTAGAACTCTGAAATCCCTAGCTCAAGGATAAAATATTAAAAAATTGTGATTAAAATAATTTAAATATGATGGAGCCACAATTAGAATCACAAAAAAACCTAGCAGCAGAGACATTAAAGTCTTGGAACACAATAGATCAAAGAGCAAAAGAACTGGGACTCTGGCCAAAAATATCATACCCAGCAAAGTATTATCATGAATGAAAAAAATGGACATTCAATAAAGTCTCAAAGTTTCAAGATTTCATTAAAAAATCCTGAACTTAATAAAAGCTTAGGCATAAAACAACCAAGAGAAATGTAAGGTGACTGAGTATAAGGGATTCATAAGGACAGATTGTTTACCTTTTATCTGTGTAACATGCAAAATGTATGTCTAAGATCCTTCTCAATAATTAGGCAGCTCTTCACAAAGATTGGGGTAAACCTGACCTTGATATTAATATAAAAAGCAAAATTGAGGTGCAAGAGGCAAAATGGACACAGAGGAATTAGATGGGGGAGGCGGGCTGGTAATTTTGGCAACCTACTTTCATCAGAAATGTGTTTAAGAGGAAACAATACATACATATTTAAGAATATAAAAATCTTCAAAATTCAGAGGAAATACAATGGTAGAGGCATGGGGGGGTAGAGGACAAGGGAGGAATTGTTAGAGGGGAGATTGAAGGAATAGGTAAAAGTGGGGTATAGAAGGGTATTTAGATTTATGGGAATGAGAGAATAGGGAAGGGATTCTTGGAGGGGGCTAGGCAAGTAATAGAAGGGCAAGACAATGGGAAGAAATCAAGTAGAGGAGGCAAGAGCAATAGGAAACAAGAGATACACACAAACATAAAAGCAAAGATCAGGAGTAGAATATGTTTGGGAAAATGTGTTTATATGTGTATGAATACATGTATATGTGTATGTATACATCTACAGCCACAGAGAAACATAAACTTTATTGTAGAACACTATGAAATGCAAAATGGATCATTTTGATTACATTAAATTTAAAAGTTTTTGTACAAACAAAGTCAATGCAACCAACATTAGGAGGGAAGCAAAAACTGGGAAAGAATTTCTACAACCAGTGTCTCTGATAAGGGCCTTATTTCTAAAATATATAGCAAACTGAGTTAAATTCATAAGAATATAAATCATTCCCTAATTGATAAATGACCAAACAATATGAACAGATGATTTTCAGAGGATCAAATGAAAGCTATCTACAGTCATATGAAAAATTGCTCTTAATCACTATTGATTAGAGAAATGCAAATCAAAACAACTCTTGCATACCATATTATACCTGTCAGATTGGCTAACATTAAAAAACAGGAAAATTACAAATGCTGGAGAAGATGTGGTAAAATTGGAACACTAATGTATTGTTGTTGGAGTTGTGAGCCAATCCAACCATTCTAGAAAACAATTTGGAACTATGCCCAAAGTGCTGTAAAAACATGCATATCCTTTGATCCAGCAATACCACTTCTAGATCTGTATCTCAAAGAGGTCATGCAAATGGCAAACAGAACCACATACACAAAAATATTTATAGTACCTCTTTTTGTGCTGGCCAAGAACTGGAAATTGAGGGGACGATCATCAATTGAAGAATGGTTGAACAAGTTGTGGTATATGACTGAAATGTAATACTATTGTGCTATAAGAAATGAAGAGCAGGTAGACTTCACAAAAACCTGGAAAGACTTTTACATGAACTGTTGCTAAGTGAGGTGAGCAGAACCAGGATAACATTGTACCCAGTTATAACCACATTGTGTGATGACTAACTGATAGACTTGGCTCTTCTTAGCAATGCAAGGTTCTAAGACAACTCCAAAAGACTCATTAGAAAATGCTATCACATCTAGACAAAGAATTATCTAGTCCAAATGCAGATTGAAGCAGACTATTTGCTCTCTCTCTCTTTTTCTTTGGTTTTGTTTCTTCTTTCTCATGATTCATTGTATTGGTTATAATTCTTCTTTACATGCCTAATGTGATAATATGTTTAATATGAATGTATATAGAGAGAATTTATAAGATTTCTTGCTGTCTTGGGGAGAGGAGGAGGTGAGGGGGAGAGAGAAAATTTAAAACTCAAAATCTTGCAGAACTGAATGTTTAAAATAAAAATAAATAAATTAATTTAAAAAAAAACAATAGAACTGACTAAATGGCAAAAGAGATACAAAAGCTCCCTAAAGAAAACAATTTCTCAAAAATTAGAATTGGTCAATGGAAGCTAATGACTCTACGAAACTTCAAGAAATAACAAAAACAATGCCAAAAGAATGAAAAAAAATATAGAAGAATGCAAGATATCTCACCAGAAATAAAAAACTGACCTGGAAAATAGATTAAGGAGAGATAATTTAAGAATAACTGGATTACCTGAAAGCATGATCATAGAAAGTGTCTAAACATCAGATTGAAATAAATTATCAAAATAAGTGCTGTGACACCTTGGATCCAGAGGGTACAATAAAAATTGAAAGGATCTATTAATCATCTCCTGAAAGAGAAACCAAAATGAAAACTCCCAGTAACAGTATAGCCAAATTTCAGAGCTCTCAGGTCAAGGAGAATACATTGCAAGCAGCCAGAAACAAATAATTCAAATATTGTAGAGGCACAACCAGGACCACAGAAGATTTAGAAACTTTCACATCTAAGGAGAAAAGGGTTGGGAAAATAATGTTCTGGTAGGCAAAGGAGTTAAGCTTACAATCAGGAATAATTTATCCAGCAAAATGGGTATATTCCTTCAAAGGAAAAAGGAACATTTAATGAAATAGGGGACTTTCAATCATTGCTGATGAAAAGACCAGAAGCTAAAGAGCAAATCTGACATTCAAACACAAGACTCAAGAGAACCATAAAAAAGGTAAACTTGAAAGAATAATCTTAAGGAACTAAAAAAATTGACTTTTTATGCCTGTATAGGGAGATGATACATGTAACTTCTAAGAACTTGATTGTTATTAGGGAAGCAAGAAGAAGTCTACATAGACAGAGGTTCAGTTGTTTCAGTCATGTCCAACTCCTTATGACATGAAGAGGGGTTTTCTTGGCAAAGATACCAGAGTGGTTTGCTATTTTCTTCTCCAGCTCATTTTACAGATGAAGAAACTGAAACAAATGAATTTTAGTTACTTGACCAGGGTCACATAGCTAGTGAGTATCTGAAGCTCCTCCTGAAGATTCTCCTAACTATGTCCCAACACTTTATCCACTAATACTCCAATGGGTTGGCTATGTTGTTCAAATACCAAGCATATGTTTGCCTAAAAGACTATTTAATGGAGTACTCATCCAAGACAAGTGCTCACATGGTGTTCAGAAGTGATACCAGCATACTCTCAAGACCTCTCTGAAGAACTTTGGAACTTATTGGGAGAAACTGGCACAGCATGGCATGCCCACATCAAAGAAAGTGCTATGCTCTGTGAGCAAAGCACAATTGCAGTAGCTCAAAAGAAACATGAGAAGGGCAAATTTAGGGACATTCTCATTGCTAATGTTCATATGCACTATTTGTGTCCAATTTGTAGTAGAATATTCTGAGTCAGACACATTGTACTTGACTCGAACACAGTGATGTCATTTTGGTCCTCCTTGAGAATGAAGAACAACAACCAAGAGCATAGACAGAGGGCACAAATGTGAGTCAATTATGTTAGGATGATCTAAACAGAAAAAGAATAAGGGATGAAAAAGAGGAATGCACTAGGAGAAAGGGGAAGGGAGAGGCAGAATGGGGAAATTATCTCACATAAAAGAGATATGCAAGGAAGAACTGTTATAAGGACAAAGGGGAGCAGGGTGGCAAGTAATGCTGGAACCTCAATCTCGTCAGAGTTGGTTCAAAGATAGAAAAATACACACACACAGAGTTAAGTATAGAAATCTATTGTACCCAGTAAGTAAATAGGAAGAGAAGGGGAAAAGAAATATAGAATGAAGGACGATTTTAAAAAAAGGAGTACAAATTAAGGATGACAGTGATCAGAAACAAAACAAACTTTTGACGTTGTAAAGAATAAAAAGAGAGAAAAATAAATAGAAGAAAATGGGATAGAGAGAAATACATAGTAATTATAATTGTAAATAGGAATGGGATACGCTCATTCATAAATCAGAAGCTGTTAGTAGAATAGATTAGAAACCCAAATTCAAAAATATATTTTTGGCAAGATATACACTTGAAACAGAAAGGCATACACAGAGTTAAAATACTTCAGCAGAAGTAAAAGAGGCAGAGGTAACAATCATGATTTCAGACAAAGCAAAAAAAAAATTAAACCTAATTAAAAGCAATGATCAGGGAAACTTCATTTTGATAAAAAGTGCTATAGACAATGAAGTAATATAAAAAAATTGCAGCCAGTTTCTCTGATAAAGGCTTCATTTCTCAAGCATATAGGGAACTGAGTTAAATTTATAAAAATAAAATACATTCCCTAATTGATAAATTGTCAAGGGATATGAACAGACAATTTTAATGGAAGAAGTCAAAGGTGTCTATAGTCATATAAAGATACTCAATGTCACTATTGATTAGATAAAAGTAAATTTAAAAATACTCTGAGATATCACTGCATACCTATGAGAAATACCCAAAGCTGGAAGGGATAAGGGAAGGTCAGTTCACTAATGCACTGTTAGTACAGCAGTGAATTAGTCCAACATTCTGGAGAACAAGTTGGAATTAGGTTCAATGGACTATAACACTATACATATCCTTTGACCCAGCTATACCATTACTACATCTTGTATCAGCAAGCACCCTGAGACATTCAGGATAGCCTGCTAGCACAGGTTCTTAGATCTGCTTTTCTAAAAGAAAAGCAACTTTTGAGAGGCCAACAATCTTCTTTAATCATATATACCAAAAAGAAAATACAATCAGAGAAATAAAGACCAACAGACAGTGTTTCTAACTGTCTGACCATGAGCAATACATACATCACAGATCAACAGACAGATCCAATTGTCTGACCATACGCAACCAGAGAGAGAAGCATCAACATCTGGGTTTTCCAAGGAGGGGCTCCTTAACAGTTACCCAGAGTCTCATTTGGCACACCCACCTTCTTCCAAAGAGTAATCCCTCAAGTAAAACCTCACGTCAGAGTATATATACACTTCTCAGAGCTGGAGGGCATCATGACTCTTGTGACCCAGTGCCTCATTAGCAATCAGCAAAAGGTGTGGGCCTCCCTAAAAACAAGCCTCCCCTAATCAAACTTTCCTTAATGTGCCCCAGGCGAGACCTACTAATGGGTGGGGAAGATCTTTAACATTACATATCTGTATCCCAAAGAGATCAAAGAAAAAAGGAAAAGGATCTATATATACAGGAAACAACTTATAACACCTCTTTTTGTGGTTGCAAAGAATTGAAGATTGAGGAGATGCTTTTTAATTGGGGAAAGGCTAAAACATTGTGGTATATAATTGTGCTGGAGTACTATTGTGCTATAAGATATGGTGAACAGAGTGGTTTCAGAAAAAAACATGAAAAGACCTACATGAATTGAGGCAAAGGGAAGGGGGAATGAGGAAATGAGGAAATCGTATTATATAATAATAACTGAAATGAACTGAGAGACTTGGCTACTGTGATCAAAACAATGATCCAAGACATTTCCAAAGAAAGCATGATGGAAAAAAATGCTATCCACCTCCAGAGAGTTTACGAATGAACTCTGAATGCAAATGTAAATGCAATGTTCTTGCTTCCTTTATTTTTTTTTTTGCAACATGGCTAATGTGGAGATATGTTTTGCATGATTTCACATACATAATTGATATTATATTGCTTGCTTTTTCAGTAGGTGAGGAGGAAGGATGGAATTTGGAACTCAAAGTTCAAAAAGAGAAATATGTTAAAAATAAATCATAAATCTTTTTATGAAGAAAGATCTTTAATATTTTACACAAGGTTCTAAATGTAAACATGACTTTAATATTAATGGTCAAGTATGAAAAATTAAAAGAGAAAGATCATATATCTTTCACAATTATGAGCATTAAATATATTTTAGCTAACTAAGAGATAGAGGCAATTACAAAACATAAAATAGAAAACTTTCAATTGAAATTAAAAGGCTTCTGCCCTCTGGCTTGTCATTTCCTTCCCCAGCTCATTTTTACAGAGTAAAATTTTCTATTATCTCCCCAAACACTTTTTAGTAGTGGATGAACTTCAGCCTCTTCATCTAACTTTGTCTCATTCTCCTCTCACTCATCCTCCTGGCAGGTGTTTTGGCCTTAGTCAAGCCCAGCCTGTGCAAAGGCTGCATGTCCCTTCCTCTTGTTCCCCTTTTGCTTATTTTGCTGAGCTAAACTAACAGCTTTTTCTTCTGCTACCTCTAACCCTCTAGCTTCCTCCTTCAAAGGAAACTTCAAACTCTAGCTTAGAAAACTTCTCATACAACCCAACTAATTCATTTTCCATCTGAATTTTCTCTTCTAACAGCCTGTCTCTGCTCCTACACATAAGGTGATAGCTTGTCAATAAGGCTCATCCTCTCCTACACATTCCTGCCAGTTCTTTCCCTGGTTCTATTGGTATTTCTTACAAACATCTTTCCAAATCTCTAAGCTCTCTTTTCTGTAGACTTTGTTCCAGGTTTTCACAGAGCCCTATGCTTTAAGCTCATTCTCTTGCTAGGGAGGAATAAGAAAAATCTTCCCATCCTGGGATACCCATTTCTCTCTCTAGAGCCTCTCTGCCACCAAATAGAGGTCTGATATTTCATAATCCTATCTTCGTAGCCAAATGTAGCACCAATGTGATATTCATGGTGCCTGGTGGCTATGAATATGTCAGTATAGTTCTCAGTCACAAAATATAACAGACTCTGTGTGGAAGACAGAACAAAAACATTTTGTCAGACATTAGAAAGCTGATTACCAGTGCCAGAAAACCAAATCCATCATAGCAACAGAGAAATTTATACACAGTAACAATGCAGGGGGCACTACCATTCCCAAGCCTTCCCTCTATTAGGCTTCCCACAAACCAGCTCCCTTAAACAAATCACAAACAAGCTCCCTCACTCATGCTAGTTGCTGCCTGCTCTCTCCCACCTCTGACTACTCTGACTTACTTTCTGCTCCACCCCTTCCTCTTCCACCTCTTCAGCAAACACCTCCTACCACAGGTTCCATGTGACTCAGACTTCCGCGTGACCCAGGGAGTTCACATGGACCTATTAATGGATGGGAAAGATCTTCCCATTTAAATTCCCATTACAGATGGTTCTTTGGGAGAGATAAGATGACAGGTACCTGCGCTAACTCTACTGATATGAAAAACAGAAGATACTGCAAAAAAAAAAAAAATTGAAAAAGAAAATAAGGTTAAGTTGAAGATAATTGTTAAGACAAAAAAAAAAGCAAAAAAAGAAAGTGGAATATTTGGAGGGTTAAACAAACTAGCAAAATGAGTTGATGAGTGGGACAAAATGGAGGAACAGAAGAAAATGGTACAAAATTAATGGGAGGATGGGTATGACTGTGACTATGGCAACTCCATAGTAGTTGTCAAGTCCAGCAGAGGAATTTGAGTGAAATTATAAACTTATTAAGAAATGATGATTGACTATAAAAAATTGCAAGAATGACTTTAGGACTGTGTTGTAAACATTCACAAGTAGTATCAGGAAACAGCTTGAAATTATGGAGAGTAATGAGAATTATATAGTGACTTCCATCGTGTGTCCATTGTATTACTGCCATGGCCAAGTGAATGTTTTCTGTGTTACAAGGGTAGGCTGAATTCTCTCCTGGAGGAGATGCTGAAGGACCTCAAACCTTACTTCTCCATTCTTCAAGTTGTTAAGGAGAATAAAATATTCCTAAATGAAACAAAAATCTTATATTTGATCCTAGAGGTCATGGAGTTTACTTAGTAGGAAGATAAGATGGTGAGACCTATACCTTAGAAGTATTACTTTGACAGATATATAAAGGATGCTTTAAAGAGAGGAGACACTTGAAACATGGAGACCAATCAGCATGTTATGGTAGTAGTCTGGTTGTGAGGTGCTGAGGACCAGAATTGGGTTGGTAGGCATACGATTTTTAAGATATAAATTGATGAAGAATAGAATGAGCAATAATTGAGGGAAAAATTTAAAAAATAACAGTAATGATTGAAGTAAGCAATCATAAAATAATTGAACCATCATTATTCCACATAACATTATTAGTTTTTTGTTTTGAAGTGAGCTTTTCAAAATACTACTTAGCAATGATTTTAAAAGAAAGTCCTTTGATAAGCTAAAATAGACTAATGTGAAGGTTTGAATAGGGAGTGTGCAGATGCACACCTCAAAAAAATTCTTGGAGAAAAATAGAATATTGAGATTTTTTCATGGATAAAAACAAATATCCCTCATTTATCTAATGTTCTTTATTGAGAGCAAACTAAAGGGACCTGAAGACCATTTTAAGAATTTAACTGGAAACTTCTTAGTTGCAATGAATAGATAAATATGGAAACAATTAATCTTTCTTAGGGGTTATATGCTAAAAAGGGTTCATTTGGTATGAATGAGAACCAACCATCCAAAACCATATACATTTTCTCATTCCCTGTGAAGGCTGATTTGATGATATGTAGACAAGACACAAAAAAGATTATTAATGATAACTTCCTAATCATGAACAGAGAATAATGGAGTATGTTTGTTAGGTTTTGGAAAGAATGTCAATATTCTGCCTCCTTTACTTGTTTAACCGAAAACCACTTAAAATATTAAGAAAATGCTTTATTAGATGGAACTCTGAGACTTAGTCAGAAAGCAATTTTGAGTTAACCCACAGATTGTCATTCTTAATAAATTCACTCAATTCAGGTTTAAATTTGTGCAATGTAACAGTCTATAAATAAATTTTAGGACATGGGTTTAATTTTGTAAGGGATAATAGTTCCTAGAATGAAGTAATTTGAGTAGTGACATCACTTTAAAAAAATTTATAGAAGTATATGATCATATATGAAGGTTCTTAAAATTTATAAATGTTTACACACACATATTATATATACATATACATATACATATACATATACATATACATATACATATACATATACATACAAACATATTGACAACAGTGGCCATCAGAAAGAAAGAATAAATGTCATTGCAATCTTACTTAGATTCTACTGATTTAAAGGTTTTGAATTTCGATCTAGAAAAAAGTAAAACAAATATCCCCAACCAATAGGTAGTGTTATGCCATTTAAAAAATTCTAACATTAAAAAAGATCTGAATCTATGATTTACTGATGTGAAGATCTCCTAGTGAAGAAAGTCCTTTTACCAATTCAGATTATATCAGTTTTGTATGTAGTCACATGGGACATTTGTCTGAGTGATGTAAACAAGTTAGTTACCTGACCTGTCTACACTACATCTAAAGAGAACATCTTAAGTATTCTAACAAAAGGACTTACAAGAGCTTCGAGTTTGCCAGAGGTACTGTAAGCTAGAGCCCACTTCACTCTATTCTCTGCATTTATTAGTAAGAGGATGTATAACAGACTTTAATGGGAAAAATTTGTACCGTCGATGCCATTGTAATAAATACTAGTTTTTGAAAGCTAATGGAGTCCATCAGACTGATATCAACAGATTGATATTCAGGGGGAAACACACCATCAGGTATTCAAGAACTATAGTATTATAAAAACATACCCAACCTCTCAGAGATACCCCTAAAGCCCCAATGTAGAAATGCAGCAGCTGCTCTCGGGGGAACCTGTCTGCCAATATGAGAAGAGGGTTAATAGGTTAGCTACAGTGCATTCCTTCTCCATCAAGTTCCTATGTCCATGTTACTAGGGTTGGGTAAGAGAGAATATATGTTAGTTACATTTTTAAGTTATCTGACAGAATGAGAGGTTAAATCACTTGTCCAGAATCTCACAACCAGTATGAATCAGATGTTAAATTTGAACTTAGTTCCTCCTAGATCTAAGGTAGGCTCTCTCTTCATTAATCTGCTCTGCTTCCTGTCACAGTGCAGCATCTAGAGCTGACTTATCTCCCTATATTACATAGTACAAAAAGATATGGAGTGATAAACTGATCTAATAGAAACAGAAATTTAAAAAAGGGAGATTAGTTTTATTATATGTAAGGTCTTCAGGGAAAGAGCTGGCATTTTATTTATCTTTGAATCTTCCATAATTTAGAAGGAAGAGTCCTTCCTCAAAGGATTTTGCACAATAGGCTCTATAAATGTTTGCAAAATCTTTCAATTAAAATTTCACAATCAGTTTTGTTGTGCATTACCCAGAAACTTGGGAAACTATAATTATGATATGAAATGTAAAGTTGAATTAAATAGAATATGAAAAAATGAACTACGGAGAAAATTATTGAAACACGACAAAAATGAATTGAAGATGAATGGGGATATTGCAAAGAAATTTTAGACAATTTTAGACTCTTATGCTATTGACTTTTATCTCAACTGTTATCATTCTTTTCTTTGCCAGATTGTTGATGGTGGAAATGTGGAAGTCACTTATAAAGCAGGACACTTGCCTAACTCATCAATATATGCTACTGTTACAGTTTATCTGTTATTTCTCTTCAAAAAGGCTGTCTCAACATCAGATCAGCAAGGATTTTGAAATAGTGGCTGCCTTCCTACCCACAAGTGGAAGGAAGCAACCTGCACCAGCTGCTCACTGGACAATGTTCTGCCAGAGAAATTCAACAAAAGTACATCATATTGCTAAGAAAAAGTGACATAAAGGTGCTTTGGATCATTTTTCACACTATTTCTAGTATAATGCTTCCTCAAAGAAGGATGCCAATTATACTCAAATATTATTGCTTTTAGCCTAGGAAAATTTAACTGTCCATTTTATTAACATATGACTTAAGGAAATGAGTAGAATTTTTACTCATATAGCTAAAGATAAAAAAGTCAGATTGTACTTGCAGAATGACTCATCTTGTAGGTAACTGACATTGCTTGTATGGTTTACAAAGTAGTTATTTTTTTCAGGATTAGAAAACGCATGCCTCTTTTTTTGTAGAGATGGAAGACTATAGCTGTGGAACATTATGTATATGATCAGACTCAGTTGATGTGTTGGTTAGTTAGGATAAAACACTTTTTTTCCTTTCCTTTAATATCTTTGTTATGAGAGATGACTCACCAGGGACAGCATAAGAGAGAGATACATTAGGAAATGAAGGGGACATAAAAATTAAATACATATATATATAAAATAAAAACCCCAATTGAAAAAGTCAAAAGATATGATATGAAAAGACAATTTTCTAAGTAAGAAATAAAGTTATTCACAGTGATGTAAAAAATCTCCAAATCACTCGTAAGAGAAATTAAAATTAAAAGAATTCTGAGATTTCATTAGGGGTAAAAAAAATTCATTCCCTAAGTCTGTATCTATCAAGAGGATGAATAACCAAAGCCATATTGATACTGGCTGTGCCTTAGTCTACCAGAAATATATTCCTTGCTACGTTAACTTACATATGACATATTTTTGAGTTCTACCATTATCCTTATCCAAATAAGTATGTACAGGACAGAAAGAAATGGAGTAGCCTCCTTTCTGTGTGTTGGGGAATACTGCACATTTGGGGACTCGGTATGCATCATTGAAATGGCTTGTTCTCCCAATGAGTAAGGGAGATTTCAGCTCATTAGTAACTTCCCCTGAGTAAAATTGATGTTTTCTCTAGATCTTAGCACCAAAGGTAAAACAGTCACAGAAATTTTCATTTTACTGTTATAGGTTTTTCTTTCTTTAATATTGTCAACTAAAGTTAAGTTCAACAAATATCATTCCAAGCTCCAGAAAGAAAATTATCACCTACAAATTGGCACAACTCTGCAAGGTGGCAGCAGGAATTGTGGCAACAAGAGTGGTGGCAAGCTTTCCTGTCTTTCTCTGCTCTAAATCAAAAGCAAAGTCCGTTCTACTTTAAATAGGCCTTAATCATAGAAACAGAGTTGTCATGTGGGTTGACATGTTCTGCTCCCTAAAAGCCTGCCATTTATCAGCTAAAGAATGGCGCAAGATTTACAGTAAAATCAGCTTTTAAAAGCACGAGAAATTTGATGATATTGATCGCAGCGCGAGTAGCAGCAAAGTCTGCATTTTTAAAGCAGCTTTCCTCCCTTACGCATCAGCTGATGCCACTGATGAATTTCATTCTGTAGTGAGGAAGATTTATTGTTCTGTAGGATTCTTTTACCAGCCTACTATTTTGCTTAGGAACAAAACACACCAAGGAATCCACATACGTGTAGAAGGATCTCTAGAAATACAACTGGGCAGAATGTTTCTGCCAAGGGAAAGACACATCTTCGTAGAAGTGCATTTCATTTTATAAGGTGAATTCTGAAAGAATTATAATACCCATGTCAAAACAAACAGGGGAAATGTCCATATCCCAACGCCAGGAAGTTTAAGATTAAGTAAAATAATTTTCAAATGCTACTGCTCAGTGTCCAAGTATTGATCATCATTATCTTCAGGCCTATTCCTACTTGGATGAGCTGAAAATGATAAAGCTCACTTATTTAGTATTTTAAGAGTATTTTTAAGACATACCATAAAGAGCTTGTCTCAGTGAGTCAATACGTACAAAATATTATTCCTTGGAGATTGGCTTTACAAGCAAATACACACTTCATTCATATTTCTTGTACTTTACAATAATAAGGTGAGCATGACATGATTGAAACAAAGTAGAAAACCTGGGTTCAAGGTGCAGATAACAATATATGCCTTGTCAATTTACAGAGTTATCCACAATTTATGGTTTCATTATAAAGTAAACATTATTAGTATAATAACTCAAAATAATAGCTAATATTTATATAATGCCTTAAGGTTTGCAAAGTATTTTACAGATGTTATCTCATTTTATCCATACAACAATTGTTATCCCCATTTTATTAGACAGAAGTTAAGTGACAGACTCAGGTTCACACAACTAGTAAGTATCTGAGGCTAGATATGAACAGGTCTTCCTGACTCACGGTCTATCACTTTATCTACTCTACCATCTGGCTTTACAAACAGTTAGCATTTATACATAAATACTTTAGGGTCTGCAAAGTACTTTACACATGTTATTTCATTTGTCACAATAATCTAATGAGGTAGGTAATATTATTATTCCCATTTCACAGGTGGAGTTTACAATAAAATTTACAAGAAAGTCAGGTTAAGAGAGGTTAATTGACTTGCTTAGGTTCACGCAGTTAGGACATATCTGAGACAGAATTTGAACTCAGATCTTCTTGACTTCAGGTCCAGTACTCTACTCAGTAGGTCACATAACTTCAAGGTAAATTACATTAAGAAGGAAATGAATGGTATTCTATACTATGCATATGCTATGTATTCTAAACTTTTGCATATACTCTGCATATATCATGCATCTTGCATATGTTCTTTGGGGGAAGCTAGGTGACATATTAGATAGAGTCCTGATCCTAGAGTCAGGAAGATTCATTTTAGTGAGTTTAAATCTGGCCTCAGTTACTTACTAACTGTGTGACTCTGGGCAAGTCACTTAACCCTCTTTGTCTCTGTTTCCTCATCTGTAAAATAAGCTAGAGAAGGAAATGGCAAACCACTCCAGAATCTTTGCCAGGAAAACACTACATGAGGTCACAAAGAGCTGGACACAACTGACAAACAACTAAACAGCTACAACCACATATGTCCTTAGAACTTGTTCTCAGTACAGACAGCTCTCTCATACCCCTTCCATTCCTAAACCGACAACTTGCTGGTGCAGTTATAACTGGATGGAACAGTCATCCTTAACGTACGTAGATACTCATTGAATATTGATGCTTGTAGAGAATTTTTCATAAAGAAATTGAAATAGAGCTGCTTTTATGTGCCAAATTAAATGTGTACTCATAATGACTTTTTTGAAAAAATCAAGACAGTGTTTTTCCTATTTTCCTTTATTGAAGTCAATATTATACTGTGTCACCTGCTGTATTAGGATGAGCACTGGATTTTGAGTCAGAGGACCTGGTCTCAAATTTCCTGGACTACTCACTTCTGTTCTCTAAGTGTTAATTTTTATCATCTGTGAAATGAGAGAACTGGCACAAAACGTGCAAAAATGATCAATTATGAAAACAGTCGATGTTAGAGGGGCATTGGGAAGACAGATATTCTGAAAGTGATAATTGGGCATACTAAAACAAAGTGGATGGAATTGAGCATTTTCAAAAGTGTTGAAAGCATTTTTAAAGAACAGTCTCTAAACCATTTTGGACCCCAAATCTGACTATGAAACCTAAATGTCAAAGATACGGAGAAAAGTCTCCCATGTATTAAGAAATTCATGGCAACACTTGCTGTGAAAAACAAGAATTTGGAAACCATTTAGTGCCCATTGATTGGGAAATAGCTTCATAAATTGTGGGATATAAATGTAATTGGAGCATTCTTGGCATCTGAAGCTAATCTGATGAGGCCAAAGAAATATTTGAAGAGGTAAGAACCGATTCAGGGTGAAATGTGCAGAATCAATAGCACACATACAGTGAGTTTAAAAATATAAATAAAATAACACGCTAATACAGTCAAGCTCTGATTAATGTTAATGACCATTCTTGGCTCAGGAGAACAGATAATGAAAAACACATCTCCCTTCTCAGTAAGAGTTGGCAAACTGTGGATATGCACTGCTTTATACACTGCCAAGTTATAGTTTCTATGTTAGTTTTGCTTCATTTCTTTTTGTTTCTACTATGAGAGGGTTCAACATGAAGGAGAGAGAGAATAATGCATATTGGAAAACTACTGTAATATAAAAATGACTGTAAGAAAAACAAAAACAAAAGACATTGAATAAGATAACAACAAAAAAGACTTGGTTCAGATAATCTCCAGGGCTGAATCCTAGTCTCAACTATGTCACTATGCTAATAGACTGAGAATTCTGTCCTTTGAAGGCTTAGGTCTAAAAATAAAGATTTTGGAATGAGTTTTTATGTCATTTCTAGGTATGTGATGATGCAGTTATTCTATCATGCAAAATATTTACAGTCTCTAAGAACATGACCTTGAAAGCCTTTGGAGATGGTTTTCAATATAATATTTTAATGCTAACACTGTTTCTAACTGTGGCTGCAATTGAAAAATGGCTGTCTTTGCACATTTTTACTGCTTTATTAACAAATATTATCAAGGTGTCCCTGTGGATAGGTACAATAAAAAGTAATATCATAATTTCAGGAGTAAAAAAAACTTTGCTGGGCTCTTTCTCTCCTCATACCCCAATCCCCTTTTCTCCTACAGATGTCTGAAATTTCACGAACATTAGAAAACCTTTTTATCTACAGTAAGACATTGCCTAACATGCAAACTGAATGGAATTTTCAGTTGTAATACAGACTTAAATTTACACAATTGTTCAAATCTTTTCCTGAAAGCAAAATTTAATACAGACAGATGAGAGGGAATAAAATTGATTGAAATAGAAAAACATTTGTTAACATAATTGAGCATTTATTAAGGATAACTTAATAAGAATATTAAGAACTTATATGTGTCATTTACTATGGAAAGAGTTAAGGATACAAATAAGCAGCAAACAATATTCTCTGTCCTCAAGGAGCTTACATTCCAATAGGAAAAGGCAGCACAAAGCAGATTGTGAACCATGGAGTTTTTTGGTCGTGTTGACTTGGTAACTGTTATCTGAGCTAGAAGGAAAAGAGCACACATGTAAAAAAGGATCAGTTAAGCAAAAAAAAAAAAAAAAATCCCCAAACAAAAAAGTGTCATAGACATTGTGAGTAAAAGCGTAACAGTTCACAGAGAATCACTACCATTCTAATGAGAGAAGTGTGTTTATGAACACTAGATATTGCATATAATATGAATTTTGATGCCTTTTGTTATTTTCATTTACATTACTGCAATCATCACTTCTCCTTGATTTTCTTTGCTTTATCTAGTACAGTAATTCATATGAATCATGACACAATAGTATTCTATTTTGTTTATATGAAACAGTATGTTCAATAATTTCCAAATTTATGGGCACTCACTTTGCTTTTTGCCATTTCAGAGAGTGCTACTGTGAATTTTTTGGATATGTCGTACTCTTATGTGTGTCATTTGCCTCCCTGATGGAGGAGAACTTGTAGACTGTTATCTTGTCCAATCTTGTCTACTTTTTTGTCAAGATGCAAATTTTTTAGGGTTCTTTCTTCTCTCAACTTTCCTCATAAATCAAATGCTCCATTTTCTTAATCATCTTTATTGCTTTTCTCTGGACTCTTTCCAGTTTATTTACATCTTTCTGTTCCAGTAGAGATCAAAGCTGCATGCAATTTTATCCTTGGAGTCTTATCAGAATCATATAGATCTGGAATGTTATATTCCAACTCTATGATTTTTGTTTGTTTTAATTAGCTTGTTTCCTCAAACTTTTTGTTTCATTCATTTCGAATTTAATAGTTGTTATTTGAATTGCCCATTGGGTAGCAAATATCTCAAACTTTTTTGTTCTAAACCATGAAAACATTAGCTTATGAGACTTGAGAAACACAACAGAGGATCTTTGAATGAATATTTAGTTTAAAAAAATTTGTGTCATATATTTCTACTGTTGCTGCTGCTTTAAGTTCTGTAAAGTGGTTTACTAATTTTTATTTCACTTGATCCTCATATATTTTTAAAGTAGGTGCTATTTTATACATTTTGCTGATGAGGAAACTGAGGTTCAGAGAGGTTAAGTGTATTTTCCAGGGCTGCATAGCTAGTAAGTGTCCGCGTTAGAATTCAGTCAGGCTTCCTGCCTGACTCCAAGCTGCACTGGTACAGATTAAAATCTTCTCACATTTTATTCAGTGTGATTTCTGTCCCTGTCTTTCCATAAATTCTCCATGCAAGATTCATTCAGCACACTAGCAAACATTTTCTTGTTCTTTTAATATCTTTAAGTTACCACCCATAAATATGTATTTCCCTTCTCTTGTACTAATCCTAATTTGATTCAATGGTAGAAAAACAACTACTAGGTAGTTACTTAATTTTTAAAAGCCAGAATCATCATTAAGTCCACAAACATCCATTAAATACCTAACAGCTGTCAGGCACTATGTTAAATAAATGGACCAGCGATATAATAATTTTATCTAAAGAAAATTAACTTTAAGGCAAAAATAAATGAACAAGACCAACATGTTAGCTGGTTTTATTTTTTGTGGTAATGTTTATTTATTATATATAAATAATATGGATAAAGAAATATCAAATCATTCAATAAACATTTATTACCATACAAACTGTTCTAGGTCCTGGGGCTAAAAAGTCAAAAATAAAACTGTCTCTACCCTCCAGTATCTTACATTTCATTGGTGGATAAAAACCCTTGAAGAATAAGGTAAGTCAAGCAAAAACCATATTCTTAACCTCAATACTTCACAAGTTGTACAGATCTGGTCTTTTACAAGGAGAAAAGTACCCAGGTGCAATGTCACCTATTAACTTTCTTATTAAAGGAGTTTCAACACAAGGGTTCCCATGACTAGAGGGATCACTGGTACATCCACAGAGTAATAGGGAAGGATATGGACCCACAATCCTCAAGAGCAAATTGAGTGGTGGGCAAATCTGAATCTCAGTCCCATAATCACCTAGGAAGCAGAAGACTGATCCATTGGTAGGGAGAGAGACTTAGCACTTACTATGTTCTACCCACTGTACCACCAGCTGCCTGGATGAGAGTTAGTGCTATACTTAGACCTGGTCCATAAGGAATGTTAAATTCCGACGGAGACAGAACTAAGGGAAGGAGAATGTAGCCCTTTGAGTTATTGTCACTTTAATGTCATAATTATACCACACTTCAGTTAAAATCTTTCCAAGATCAAAGGATGGATCATATACTAACCAGACAGAGTTTTTGTTTCATTGATAGAAAGACAGAGAGAGGGAGAGAGAGGGAGAGAAAGAGAAAGAAGAAGGGGAGGGGAGAGAGAGAAAGAGAGAGAGAGAGAGAGAGAGAGAGAGAGAGAGAGCAAGCCATTTATTTCCCCTTTATTCAGAGGCCTTCTCCCCCCAAAATAGGGAAAAGATATGCCAACTTTTCTAGAAGTATGGGGAAGAAGAGAGGGGTATATTCTTCTTGATTATTACCAGCTACAAAGTAAACATGCAAAGACAAAATGATGATTTTTAACATTTTGAGCTAGAAGATAAAATAATGAACGCAATCATGTTAATTAAAATAATTTTTCTGAATTTTCCTTTAAGTGAAAGATAAATCGCACTCCTCATGTCATAATGAACAAAGTGAACTAAACATTAAAAAACCCTTTGAAAACACTCAGATATGAAGTTCAACGGAAGTTCAATTATAACTAATAAGTGATTATAATTGCATTATTTAATGATATTAAGCATTTGGGGATTTCTTTGGCACGAAAGACTTTGTAGAAATTTAAATGGAGCTTTGGCCTGTGGTAAGGTAATTGGAAGGTAGAAATACAAAAGTCGGACTAAGAGCTGAAACAAATATTGTTTTTTAGGTTAAAAACTCCATGGCTTCTTTGATGTAGATGTAGACCTGTCTATTTCAGTTTTTGACTACTCAGAAAGACGGGTACCAAGGACATTGATCACAGTAGAATTCCTGTTCATCTTATGCAGCAGTAGAATTAGACTGTGGAGCAAATTGAAAAAAATGGCAATTCGTAAGAAAAAATCTATTCTTTACTGTTGTTTTCTCTGTAATATGAAAATTATTTAGGTTTTCATTAAAGGAAACAATTCTCTAGTATTTAAAATTATGATCAAGAAGCAACTATTTTTTTTCCTTTTTTTGAGGTCTGTATCTGCGATTGTATGAGGAGTGGGAACTTAAGTGTAGAATATTCACTCACACTGATGCAAATGAGTACCTTATCTGAAAATCATAGCATGAGAGAGTTGCCTGTGGACATGGAGAGTTTCAATAACTTACCCATGATGGTTTGTACATATCAGAGGTAGAACGTGGATCTACATCATTCCAATCCAAAGGAAGACCTTGAACCAGGCTACCTCTTAGTTTTGAATATAGAACCTACATAATACATTATTGAAAAATCATGAATCCTGTCTGGTCTATTTTTCCAATTTGAGTATTTTTAAAATAACTGAGAATTAAATATGACAGTCTTTTAGAAATTAACGTCTGACAAATTTGAGGCATGTGAGAAATATCAGGGGAATTCTTTTTACTTATTTTTTTATCAGGGGAGTTCTATCAACAAGCAGACATACTTGAAAGCAAGGGGTCAAAATTTATTGTGTTTTCAAGGCTCTTGGAGGTTTTTAGATTTTCCCATGAGAAGTGGGTACAAAGGGCCCCTGAAGTGTTGAGCTTTTGAGTAGAATAACAGTATTCCGTTAACAAGTTCCTTTTGTTGGCAAGTACTCATTTAAGCAGAGTTTTCATTGAACTGACATAAAGTAGGGCATAGCAACCTTATTAATTTAATAGCTCTCTCTACTTATTATCACTCACCATTTGTTTCACAGATTTCAGTCATTTTCTTCATTTTTTCACTACAGATATTAATTTAAATAGCTTTAACTAAACTGTTGCATAGTAATTATATTCCTCTGTTCTTATCCACAGCTTGGGGAAAATCATAACAAAAATAAAGCTGCTAAAAATAGATTTACCACATACTAAGGTCTAGTGACCTTGTCCACTGAATGCTGCGTAAACTTAAAAGAGGCCACACTGTGGGATGGCAAGTCCCAATTTAAGCACACTTTCCCAATTCTCTATCTTCATCATCCCGTCCAGTCAAATTTTTAATGTAAAACAACCATCTGTAGTGCAGTGCATTGAATGATAACTCTTCTGGTCCCTATCTACCAATTAAGAAGTATTCAGCCTTTTCTTATGCTAATTCAAAGTAAAAATGGACAGAACTGACAAATATCAGAATCCTATAAAAAGACAAATTTTTAGTTTTGGTCAGTCTTTTTTATTTCAATCCCTTCTGTTACTCATTGCAGCTTAAACTTCAGTAAGGATTTTACTGACAATATGCTCTCCAAAGTATATAAAATTTATTAAACCTAGATAACCAGGGGAAGGAATATTCTTTTTGAATGGATCAGAGGAAAAGATGATGCTTTCCTTATTATGGAAAATAAATTCTATGATACAATACAATAAGAATTTTCACCTTTTGTAACTATAATCTCTTTTTATATAAAAGACTTCAAATCACTCACACCACATACAATACTGTAAAGACTTGTTCTCTGTATTTTTGACAGAAGGCTTTGACATGCAGAGGCTTTGAGGAGATAAATGAACGAAGGGATTGAAATTGGATTCATGCCAAACTACAAAACATAGGACTTATAGACTCTTCATTTGTTCTGGAGTCATGAAGCTTCCCAAGATGAAATCTATGAATGGCAAGTAAAGCATACATGCATGTATATATGTACACACCATTTATGTGTGTATATGTACATATATAAACTCACTCTTAGATTGTCCAAGGACTGTCCTCTAAGACTGAACTTAAGAATGGAATATGCATGCATCTATCTATCTATCTATCTATCTATCTATCTATCTATCTATCTATCTATCTATCTGTCTGTCTGTCTGCCTGAATGTCTATTTATTAATATATGAATACATACGTTATGTATATATATGTCTAGGTATAGCTGTGCATATATTTACACATGACATGTACTAGAATATTTGTAGGTTTTTCAAGAAGTATTTTCTGAGAGAATCTATGAATGGCAAAATAGATATGTTTTTCATATTTACACATACACTGATTTTTCTGTTTTTAAAAAGGAGAAACAAATGGTTTCCTTTTATTTTTCATCTGCTTCTGCAAAGTATATGAATCTTTCATTTGTCTTTCACACATAATCAGAAAAACTGACCTCCGAGTTTGGTAAATTAGTGGCAAGCAACCAAGTGGATATCAAACAAATGTGGCACTTCTGAAGACCCAGTGCCAAACTGCAAATTGGAAATACCCCCTTGGTTATACCATCCACAAAGGAGACCCTTGATGTGTGATTCCACTCATCATCCCTCTTAAGCTATTATCAGACAGCTGAGATCGGAAAACAATGAATGAACATGTGCCTGATTGTTAACATGTCAGACGTGCATTATTAAAAACAGTAGGGGCAAAGAGAGACATGAGAGAAAAGACATTAACATCTTTCTCACACACACCCCCCCCCCCCGCCATGTTTAAGAGTTTGTTTGAAAAGAAAGGAATCCTAAGATACATTACCATAGACTTGTTTCTCTGTGATAAAAATTTTAAATCTTCTTCTGTTCACTGACATAATGAAGAGTTGATCATTGTAATATATATATTTATTATGTATATGTGCATATACACACATTTATACATAATAGAGATTCGATATAGATGAAGAGATGAGTGAACTCAAACATTGTCATCTACTCATAGAGGTAAGCTATCTCTAGATAACACACATAGGCATACATATACACATACTAATATGTGAATATATATACATATATAGACAGAATAATTATTCACAGAATTATACAATAATTAAAATGTTTGTGTTTATGAACATCAATAAAACAATTCTTAAATGATTGTACTACTGATTTTGCATATATGCACATGTACATAAATGTACATGAGTATGTGTGTATGAGTGTGGGGGTGCATTTAGTACACAGGTTACTTGGCTTCATGCATCTTCCTTATTCACCTCTATGCTCCATATAAATATATATGCATTATATTTACATTCATATTTTGCGACCAAAATCTACTATCTCAAATCCTTAAGATCATTTTATATTCTATATGATGAAATGTAACCATAAAGTGCTATTTCTGTACAAAATTTTACCCTACAGTGAGACTTAATTCATTCCATCTATAAATTCGAACACTTTTAAAAATGCTATAACCTTCCCATAGCTTCCATCTAAACACCTAAAGTTCTAAGCATGGTTGATGATGACGATGATGCCAACAGTTGTACGGACCAGAGACAACAATAAGATTTCTTGGTTGCCAAGGAAACTCTTCCTTCGTGAGGGATAAGATGCCTTAAAAAAAATCCTAGCCTCATGGACCTTTGTATACGTGTTTAGAGCAATTAGAAGATGTCTGCGTAGATCAATGTAGGAGCTAGAGCCCTGGATACTGGAATTAGGAAGACCAGAGTTGAATTTAGCCTCTGATGCGTACTGGCTGTGTGAACATGGACAAGTCATCAACCTATCTGACTTCAACTTCTTCATCCATAGGACGAAATGTAAGAGAAAAACATTTCATATGTGTTTCCTATGTGCCAACCATTGTGTTAAGCACTGGGAAGACAAATAGAAAAACAAGATGGTTCCTGATCTCAAAGAGCTAACAGTCAAATTAGGACAGACAAGATGTCAAGGGAAGTTCAGCTGTAGAGTGAATGGAGAGACCTGTTGCTCTTTACGGGAAATGACAGGGTTAATAGAAAGGCTCAGAAGATACTATTTTTATGGTAGCAGTATCACATGAGATGAAGTATGTAGAATACTTCATAAACCTTGAAATATGATACAAATTGTAATGATTATCATAGTATACAGCCTTCTTCAACCATTTATATCTAACTTATAACTTATATATAACATATATAACTTTTATCTAACAATTTATATCTAAGTACATTTTTCCCCTAATGATAAGGAGATGAGAGAAATGACAGGAAACGCCCAAGTTTTCTGTTTCTTCCATAATATAAACTATCTTGCCACATGATTACTATGTAAAAGGCAAAAATACTGTGACTGAAATTCTGTTAGGTAGTTCTCTTTCAAATATCTAACATTTTTTTCCTTCTTATCCAAAAAAAGAGATAGTTTAGGCCTAAGTTTTATAATATACACACAGAAATTATTAAAGTCAATTATTCACTATTCCTTCTTACAATATTGGATATGATTTTTGTCCAGCAGCTATAAAAGCTAAAAATAAAATGAATAGCCCCATTTCCTTAGAGTTTAAATGGATTTAGAAAAAAAAAAAAACTACAGCCATGTGTGATTGTCTTTGCGATTGTCAAGACTGACTTTTCTGAAAGGATTATACTTCTTTAAATACTGAACTATATGATGACTGCATTTGGGCAGCTTCTCAAAAGTCCAGTTTTTATAATCTCTCAAGGATACCAAAGAATGAGCCACTACAGCTGATCCATTTGCTTGTGGACCTTTAGCAGTCTGTTACATTTGCTCAATAGTCAAATAGTTTCTCCTTTTTCCCTTCCCTTCACCTACCTACCTTCCTTCCTTCCTTCCATTCTTTCTTCATGTTTCTTTAAACAGAGAAGCTAAGGGAATAAACTTTGAAATCATTTTGAAAATACGTGGTTAAAACACTAAGATTGGAAGAGTTTTTCGTGTTCCAAAAGTGTTTCCTATTGATGGAACTATTTCAAGGGAAAAATACCCTTAACTTGTTAGTGAGTAAAATGTTTGATTTGGCAAAATGCTTGAATTGTAAATCTAGCCTAATGCTCTACATAGATGTAAATAAGTATGTTGGTATCATGAAACCAATTTTGAAAGTGTCTAGGAACAAACAAAGACAGGATGTTGTCTAAACTTTCCAAACATTTTTCTAGGACCAGTCTCCCAAGAACTGACTATAAGATCACACACTGGACTTCTGAGAGGTAGCAAAAGGGAAATACTCTATTGTTATTTTTCTCTCTTCTCTTTTCTGGGAGCCAATTGAAGACAATTTATGCATAGGTCATAGATGGGTCACTCTCTTCTTTCCACCAACCTATAGATTTAGCTAATCCTGGGAGATCCCTGTGATTCTAGAAATGGACTCTACATTACTCTGATTTAACTGAAGTCTTGTAATGAATTGAAAAGAAAGAGCAAAACTGGCCTTTAGACTGCTTTTGTAAGTACTCCTTTTATAGCAAAAGTTTGTATTAGTTCTTGAGATATAGTCATGGTAGAGATAAGTAAGATAACTGAAGGGTTTTCTGGATTGGACTAATTTTAAAAATACAAGCACTTCATCACCCCTATGTTTTAAACGTCTTTTAAAAAATTAAAATTTCTTTATTTTACTTTATTTTAAATTCAAATTGTAAAATTTTAAAAATTTATTTCTTTCATGGGACACATTAATTTTTTTCTCACTAAGATGTCATCTCAAATAATACATATGAAGAGATTCCTGCCCAGACATCTTGCTTCATAGTAGAGAAACGAGGCTTTGATTCATTTTACTATAAGTAAAATGTTACAAAGTATTTACAAGGGAAGTTAAAAAACAAACAAAACCAGAAGAAAAATCCAAAAACACTGGATGAAATGCATTGCTTTCTGACAAATATCTATTTTAGTGCCTTACCAAACCCACTTAAGAAAAGAACTTCAAAAATAAAAGTACAAACACTAAAATTCTGTCTATGACATGGCTCCAAAGAAGGAAATGGTGGTGGTGATGGGTAGAGATGCTGCTACAGAAGCTCACCAGTCTACTCTGAATGAAACATCTCTTTCCCCTGTGCCATGAATTCTGACCAAAGTTAAATACATTAAGACAATCTTTTCACTGAAGTTAGGAAGTGCTCTGCACTCAGGTCCAGTATATAAGAACTCCTTCCTCTATGAACCACGTTTTCTAAAATGAATTTGTGTAATGAAAACCTCCGCTGGGCTCATAAACTGTCACAGTAACCCCACCGTGTCTTTTATGAAGGCTTCGTACACACTGTCTTTGGTTTGTACTGAAACAGGAGCAGAGAGACCATACTGAGGCACGGCTTTAGCAAGTGGTAAAGTAGAATCCTCTTCTGACCTTCTTTGGGAACAGCAGTAACTCCTTTGTTTTCTTACTGAGCTCTCAGTGGAGTGCATACAAATCTGGTTCTTTCTGCCTTGGGATTGGTGATTTGTGGCTTGGCACTGATGACGTTCTTCTCAATAGTGGCTGCACTGGTGTCATCCACTTTGGGTCTATGGATCAAGTTAGGTGGGACACTTAAAAGAATCCTGGATTCAGCAAGGGAGTTGTTGGAAAAAGCCAAGGTGGAGCATGTCTAAATGGAGGCACCAAAGGTGGGCACATTATACTAGGACAAGGTGGAGGGATGCCTGGAGGTACTGGGAGAGTTGGCCTCAGGGGTGGTCCTTGTAGAGGAGGACCAGGAAGACCACCAGAAAGTGGGTCTGGTGGTGGACCAGGAGGTTAAAGGTGAAGTAAAGGACCTCAAAGCCCTGGCATTCTAGGTAGTTTTAAGAATGGAGGAGATCCTGGATGTGGACAAGGAGGAAGACCAGTGGGTGGACTAGGTATTCATAGTGGTGGAAGAGCTGGTTGTCCAAGAAGGGGTCCTGGAACAGGAAGTGCCTGGGTTTGAGCAGGAAGAACAGACTGTGGAGGTGGTTACCGTTGTTGGGAAGCAGGAGATGATGATGCCCCATCAAGGAAGAATTTCTTCTTTGTGCTACTGCTGTGTTGTATAACTCTGTCATCAGAATCCTCCTCATAATCATGCTCAAAAAATTCCTCCTCTTCTTGCCCCTCTTCAGAAATTTCCTGACTTGCCATTCTGAGCATCATAGTTTGAAGAGGTGTTAATTCCTTCATGTTTTTCTTTTTCTTTTATGATTTTCCAAGAACATCAGCCAATCATACCCTGAAACCTGTCTTTTTGTCCTCATCAGCATGATGCATGAACTCCTCCCCTTCACTGTAAGCATCTGACCTGCCAGTTTCACTGTTATCACTGCTCATCAGTCGTAATGCTTATCTTAATCCATGTCTTCAGAATAACCTTCATCTGCAGTGGTGCTGGAAGCATCATCAGCATGACCTCAGTGAGAAAGTTCTGGACTACATAGAATATCCTCCTCTCACTGATGAGGGACAAGTTCTAAGGCAAAGCCATGTAATCTGTAGAACTTGGGGAGGAGGTGGCCCAGAGAGTGGGCCAAGAAGCATTCTTCAAGGAGGCAAAGAACACTGTGTTCAAGAATAGGAAGTATAGAAACTGCCCTGGTGGGAGGTCCATCAGCGAAGGGGCAGAGGATTGTTTTTGTTTTGTTTTGTTTTGTTTTGCTTTGTTTTTGAGACTAGAGGGTGGTTGTGCACCAAGCAAAGGGATGTCTTGGATCAAGCTTGTTAGAGAGAGCATGAGGCATATCTGGCAATGAGATGCTTTCCACTTCAATATGCTGAGCATTCTTTATAGCATCAAAGTATTGGCTTCTCATTGATCTTCTCGTTGGTCAATCTCCTGCTCATATTCTACCTCTAACTTTTGAAGTTCTTCGTAGATAGCTGGATTTTCCTTTTCATAGAGTTGGAGAATACTCTCAAAAGTTTCACAAGGTTTTTTGTTTTTTTTTTCACTTATCTTTGAGCACTTTTTCATTTAACTGTGGCTGCTATCCTGGATTGAACTTGATCTCATCCAATTTCTCCATGTCCCAGAAAATCTGTTGGGGATCCTTCATCTTTAGTACTGCATCTCATCTCAATGAACAACATTCCTTACTTCTTACTCTTTTTTAATTCCCCTCTTCTGGGCTTTTTTTCCAAGCCTAGTGGGTGGGGTTCATGAACTTCCCACTCTAGGGGATGATATAGATCTCTGCCCCATTTTCACAGGTTAAAGGTTTAGTCAGTTGGGATGGGAGATGGGGGGAGAAAACAACCACAAAAACCAACAAAAACCAAAATAAACAAAAACACAAATTTCATTCAAAGTAATACACCAAAACTATTATCAGCAGAAGTCTAGGTGATTCTCAAACGTTTTCATCAGACTGTGTAACATCCACCTTTCCACAGCTTGCTGGAGCTAGTGAAGGTCCGCCCCTTCTCACTCTCCTCCAGCCAGGCCAGAGGCCTTCACCTCCGCCTCTTACTCAGGGCCTAAGCCAACATCTTAACAACAGAAAAACAGAATGCTTAGGGTTTTGTTTCTTAAAACACTCATTTAATTTCCAAAAGCTAGAAACCTTTTGAAACATCTCAAAAAGTATTTTGTCATCTTGTATCTACATTATAGATTAAATTTTGCCACGACTAGCTTATTTCTTGTTTAAATCAATCAGTTTGTGCTATTTAGAATTTTACAAGTTCTCCTATTCCAAGTTAGAATGTCATTTCTTAATTCCTAAAATTAATTTATAGTACCACTGCTGTTATTGATTTGGTCATTCCAAAAGTGAATCTGAAGAGAGTCTTAAATCAATCGTAGACTGATATGATCTTTTTGAGAAGTTAATTACTCAAATAGAACCACCTAAACCGTTCTACCTTTTCAGCTAGTGTGAGTATGGAAATAGTTGGCACAAAAAAGATATGAAGGTGACCACGTGGTACGAAGGAGAGTGCACTAGCTGGGACACTTACTGTTATGTGACCTTGGACAATCACCTAGCCTCTCTGTGATCCAGGTTCTTTATTGAGACAATGAGAGGGTTGGACTAGATAACTGAGCTATCTTCCAGATCTAAATCTGTTATCCTATGATGGCATAAGAGCATGGAAATAGGAATATGAAGAGATTAATGTAAAACATGGAGACTGTTCTCTAAGTGCCTAAAATTAGTTCTAGTTGCACAAAAATCACCACCAAAAGAGAGCGAGCAAAGTGTTTATCTGGGGTTTGTATTCATAGAAGCATAAGGGGCAGCTAGGTGACTCAGGAAATGGAACACTGGCCCTAAAGTCAGGAGGACCCGAGTTCAAATTCAGCCTCAGACATTTGACACTTACTAGCTGTGTGACGTTGGGCAAGTCACTTAACCTCAACTGCCCTGCCTTCCCTTCTCAAAAAAAAACTACAAAAAACATAGAATCATAAGACACCATAGGAACACCATGTTATTCCACTCACCTTTCTATCCTCAGACACGATCACACTTAAACCATCTGAGTCTTATTATTATCTATCTTGTGTTTAAAGACTTCCAGGATAAAGACTGCACAGTTTCTCCTGGGAAAAAATTATAATATTTAATAGTACTCACTTTCAGGAAATTCTTCTTTATAGTAAATGCATGGTGCAGTTAAATCTGTTTCCTCTAGCTCCATTCTTAAAGGAGATAGGGAACACCTGGATATGATTCTGTATATAGTTACCCTTTATGTGCTAAAGGTTAGAGGTATTGTGACATCGAGGAAAGAGAGCCAGTCTCAGAAGACATGAAACCCTCCCTTTAATCCCCACTGAGGACACATACTGGCTATGTGATCCCAGGCAGTTCATTGTACCTCCCAATGCTTTTTGCCAGTGATGAGAAACTTAAAGAAAAGAAGGCCACTGAATTGTACTTAAGCATTCCTGCACACCAAATGTTATCTATTTTTTGTATTTTTAATTTTTTTATATTTTTATTTATTTGTTAAATATTTTCCAATTACATTTTAACTTAGTTCTGGCTGTAGGTTATGTCTTTGCCATGTTTGCTCTAGGCAACTCTCTAAGAAGAATATGTTCTGCATTGATAGAAGAGTTTTTCTCAGAAGCAAATTCCTTATAACAATGAAATGGCCTGTCCAGGACATATTCCTATACATAAAGGTATTTATTAAGTCTTTCCATTCTTTTTTTTAACCAAGCCAGTTACATTTTTAAAATATATTCTATTTTAAAATTTGCCTTAATATATGTGTTTCCAATGGTGTTCTTATGTAATGGATACCAGGGCTAAGGACAATACTATTTAGTAAGACTCCTATATGCCCTACTCTTGATGAGAAAGAATTAAAAGCTGTTCCTAAGTTTCTGAAACATCTAGAATTTAGAGAGAGGAAGGAAAGTTCTTTATGTACATCATACAATTGGAAAATTTAATGAAAACCATTCATTGTTCCCTTCCCCTGGATTTGTTATTCCAAAATGAAAAATATAAAGCCACATGTTTCCCTTGATTTTTACATCCTCTGAAGAACAACATGTTTTTCTAACTAAATAGATTAGTTTATATCTTGTGGCATAAAAAAAGTAATGTAACTGCATAAAATTCTCAGACTTAATGATTGCTTAATGGGATTTCCCAGAGTTTGGGTTGGAACTTTCAAGGATCCTGACCTCATTTTCCTCAAAGTCTCCTTTGGATTCTTTCTTAGGTTGTTTCCATCCTCTTTTCTCACTAATGTTTACTGTTCTGACCCCATAAGCTTTTTGTGTAAGATATATGTGTGTGTGTGTACGTGTATGTATATACATATGCATATATATATGTCATTGCAATATCTCCCTTGCAGACTTAAGCACAATTCACCTAACTTCAAAATATTTTTCATTCAATACCTTCATCAGAAAATACATGCATGAGGAAGAAATAAGAAGGTGGAGGGCCCTGAGGACATAAAGGCTGCGTATGGACAAGGCTCAAGAAAGTAGTAACGTACTGAATGTCCTAAAAAAATCTCACTGAGAAACTATTTTTAATTATCTACAACATTGAATTCTACTTTACATTCTAATGTTCATTATTCTTTCATGGATTATTTCTGCATTAACAAAATTAATTGTATTATTCAGAAACAGATGAAACTGGGTAAAACGAACAATTCAAGGCTGCCTTCAAAATGAATATGTCAGTCGTGAGGGGACATATATGGAAAAGAAATTCAGCTTTTTTTGTACAAGTGGTGGTGGGATAGGTACTTTGGTAGAGCTCATACATATATGGGTGTCTAATTTTTGAGTTTTTTTCCCTAAAAATAGATTACACTACCTCTATTCCTTCTACTGCCCTAAAGCTTATCAAAGCTCAGGCGCAGAGGCCATCATCCTGTCCTGATTCACCACATTCTAGAGATAAATGACTAATAGACAATGCTGAAAGCCTAGTACAGAGAGATGATGGTAATTTTTGTTGGGGGAGGGAGAGTTTTGCTGAACTATACGCAGTTCCTAAAGACTAGGGAATGAAACAGAGATTCTTCTGAAGGCCTTACACCAAGTTGATTCTGTAAAGAGGAGAGGACTCATTCAGGTACTCAAGATTAAAGACGACTCAGAGTACTTTGAATCAATGCGAATATGATGGACATTTTAAACCTAAGCCAGTTTTTGTGGATCCTTATGACCCACTAGGGCAAAATGCAGTTTTAGTGTTTGTATCATGTTGTAGTCTTTTTCCTTCACATGCAACTGGGTCCTTGCTTTGGAGTTATTATAATGGCATTCTATTTTGCTTTGCTTTTGAATATATCAGCTCAGTCACCAATATGACTGAGTCAAAAGATATGATTTCTGAAATGACTATTTTATATTTCCAATGTTTCCTCTAAACATCTTCAGACTTGACTGTATTCCATTTATGTAGGAAATTCTGGTTTCACTGGAAATTTTCAATGGACCTTTTTTTTTTGAATTTTTAGTTTCCTGGCTTTAAAAAAAAAAAAACTAAGTGTTGATAAAAACTCTGGACCTCTTCACAGGAAAATGTCTCTATATGCACAATATAGGCCAACTTCTCTGAGATTCACATGTAAAACTGCCATTCAGGCATGGAAGTCAACCAAGCATATGAACCACTTAGCATTGAATTAAGCTTTATGTTTCCAAAAAGTCTATTTAGGAAATTTATCTTGATGAAATTATAAATGGCATCCTAGAAGTTCATCTTCAGAAGTCCTCTCTACATTGCTAATGGCTAAGTTTACAAATTCATTTTCACTTAAATTTTATGACAATAATATTATTATTTTAGTAGGGAATAACATATCAGTAAATAAGTAAATACTTGGACCTTGGCAGATTCACAGGATACAAAAATGCAATTTAAAAAACATCGGATGGCTTCATGTGACTCTTCTGTTCCATATAACGTGTTTCCCTCCTCAAATACCTTCTGACACATCCAGTGCAGTCTGTGAACCACAAAGGTCCCATAGAGGTTGAACTCTTCCTTCTTAATTGGTATATTTAATAACTTAAACCCACATTTGCTCTGACTTGGAAAAGGCTGGATTTCCCAAACAGTAGCTTTTCATAACAACAATATGTTCATTCTAAGGAAAATAGTGACAGAAACTGTGTACATACGTAGGATGGACAAAATCTATGCTATCTACACACACACACGTATTGACTACATGAAGAAGTTTATACCCATAGCTAAATATTTATTTGTCTGATTTTTTTTCACATTTTTGGATATATATCTGTGTATATATGCATATACAATCTGTCTTTCTATCTCTGTCATATTTGATTATCTTCTTGGACTCTCCTTGGATGGTCCAGAGAAATGAGACCTTTAAAGATTAATATTTTGCTGTGGTAATAGACTATTACCCTGTGGGTTGATGTATTTGAAAATATGATATGAAAAAATATATATACATATGTGCACACACAAAGACTTGTGCAGTTAAGATCATCACTGATGACTACATATACATTTTTCTGCTCCTAAAGATTACTGTATCTCCTAATAAGATAAGTCAGGATTTCTTAACCTGAGGTCCCTGATTTTTTTTAGCATTTTAATAATTGTATTTAATGTAAATCATTTTCTATGTAAGCCTACATATGGTATTTTGTCAGTTTCAATAAGATATAAAGTGCTTTTCATATATTAAAGTACTATAGAAATGTTACTTATTAATAATAATTTAAAACATTATACTGAGGAGTTCATAGGCTTAACTGGACTTCCAAAGAAGTTACTGACACAAAATCTCTAATAGAAAATAGATTATCATCTCTAAATATCATAGATACCTCTATAAGCAATCCTAGATGAGGAAAATAGGCCTGGGAAAGAGTATATGTGGGCTCTATAGCCTCCCTCTAGCCATTGAGGTCTCTTTGAACCTGAGTTACCTCTTCATCATTGTTCCAGTAACCCCCAGCTGTCCCTCTCTGGTTCTATCAGCAACACTGGACTTTGGAATGTTATAACCTGATCCAGTCCCTTTAGTCTCTGGAGTATTCTAAATGAGCCCTTTCTTATCCATGGAATTATCTTGTGTGATGCCCTTCAGGGGCCTTCGGAGACCCCTCTATTCTATATCCTAGTCTTTAGAAACTGTGTATGGTTCAATAAAACTACCCCTTACCCCCAATAACTACCACCACCCAGTTCACTGGAATTTGTTTTGTGATGTGAAGTTTTGTATGATGAGGAAGAAATTAAGGACCAGAAGTTGCGGTCCAGTCAGGGACTAGGTATACCATGGTTTCTTTTGCTCCAACTCCAACTCAGGAGTATGATCTCTGATATTCAGAATGATAGCCTTGAGACTGGCTAAGGCCAACTAAGTAAGGAAAACAGAGAAGAGGCCATTTATATCTGGGGGCCATGGGAGTTGGGTTCTGAGCACTTGTTCTCTCAGACACTCAGCTTAGCACAGCCTTCTCATCTATGAAGTTGGTGCAAATTTTATCCCCAACTTCCCCAAACCTCCTTATTGTCTTTCATCCTCTCCTGTTTGGAAATGGTCTTTACCTACATGGGGTGAGATGTTTACTTATTTTAAATCTCTAGTTTGAGAAAGTATAGTGATCAATAATGATTTTAAACAAGTTTGAATTTTTTGTGTGTATGTCTATATATATATATATATATATATATATATATATATATATATATATATATATATATATATATATATATATATATATACACATTCATGTTAATGTTTTCTTTTTCTAAAATTTCCATTTGTTTCATTTTTAAATTATAGAATAAAATAAGCATTTCCATAAACATAGCATAATATGAAAATGATTGCACATGAAAACTGCAAATCTGTTATGTACAACTTGCTATTCTTTTTAAATACATAATAACATTTTCATATAAATTTCTTTTTCTTCCTTTTTCCCCTTTCTCCCTCCCCTAGAGATGGCTACCATTAGACACAAATATGCATGTAGATGTAAAATAATTTTATATATACATCTATATATCATTTTTTCTCTGGATGCAGATAGTGTCTTCATATTTCCTTTGTAGTTAATTTCAGTATTTCTAATAGTCAAAATGACTTAGTAGCTCCAAGTTGTTCTTAAAACAGTATTGCTATTATCATATACAAGTTTCTCTAGCTTCTGTTCATTTTCACTCTTCATTATTTCATGCAAGTCTATCCATGCTTTTCTAAGATCATCAAGACCATCATTTATAAAAGCATAGGAGTATTCCTTCACAATCATAAATCACAACTTGTTCAATCACTCCCCAAGTGAGAGACATCCCTTCAGTTTCAAGTTCTTTGCTACTACAAAGATTGCTACTATAAATGGAACATATGGATTCTTTTCCTCTTTCTCTAATCATCTTTGGAAATAGATCTAGCAGTGGTATTGCTGGGTGAAAGTTAGAAATGTGCAGTTTAATACCTCTTTGGGTACATATATATATGCTCTACAAAATGGTTAGGTCAGTTCACAATTCCACCAACAATGAATCAGTGTCCCAATTTTTCACATTCCCTCCAACATTTGTCACTTTTTCCTTCAATCATTTTAGCTATTCTGATAGGTGCAAAATGTTGCCTCGAGATTGCTTGAATCTGCATTTTTCTAATCAATTATGATTTAGTGCATAATAAATTGTTTTGTGCACAAAATTGTTTTGTATAGTGCACTATAAATTGTTTTGATTTCTTTATGTAAAAATTGTTTATATCCTTTAACCATTTATTAATTAGGGAGTGATTTGTATTCTTATAGATTTTACAAAATTCTTTATGTATTTGAGATGTAAGACTTTTATCTGCAAAATTATCTATACATTTCCCCCACAATTTTCTGCTTTCCTTCTGATCTTGGCTACATTTGTTTTATCTGAACAAAAACTTTTAAAATTTAATCAAAACTATTCATTTTGCACCTCACTTTGCTCCCTATGTTTTGTTTGTTCATAAATTGTTCACCTATTCATAAGTCTATTAATATTTTCCATGTTCTTCCAATTTTCTTGTTAATACCTCTCTACATTTGGATCATGTATCCATTTTGACCTTATCTTTATAAATGGTGTAAGATGTTGGTCTATGCCCAATTTATGTTATACTGCTTTCTAGTTTTCCCCACAATTTTTACCTAATGATAAATTCTTATCCCAAAATCTTGTCTTTACATTTGTCAAATATAAGATTACTATATTTATTTGGTGCTGTAAATTGTATGTCTACTCTGTTTCATTGGTCTGCCATTCTATATTTTTTAGTCAGTACTAGACAGTTTTGATAATCACTGCCTTATAATATAGTATAAAATCTGATACTACTAAATCTCCTTCCTTTACATTTTCCCACTATTTTCTTCGATATTGTTGACTTTTTGTTCTTCCAAATGAATTGATATTATTTTTTTCTAATTCAGTAAATATGTTTTGATAATTTAATTGGGATGACATTGAATGTGTAAATTAATTTAGGTAAAATTGCAATTTTTATTATATTGGCCCTGCCTATCTATGAACAATTACTATTTCGTCAAATAAATAAATCTCATTTTATTTCTATAAAAATATATCTTGTTTTCAACACATCAACCCATTGAGGAATTGCTTATAACCATAAAAACACAAGGATCTTTGGGAGTTTCTTATGTGTCCCCACCATCCAAGCACAATTCAAGAAGATAATAATCATATTGATATCGACATATGAAAACATATGAGGTAAATAAACGTAAAAGTGTCAGTGTAAATCAGTTAGTATGTAGCACAGATTCCATCTATCCAGTTTCTGTCACCAGTTTTCTTAGAAAGAACATATTTTTGTGATAAAAAATGATTGTTTGGAGAATACAACCTTTTCTAGGTCATATTAAATGTGAGTTTGACTCTTTTTTCAGTTAGGTATCAATCTGAAGCAGTTTAACATGGTGGACAGAGAGTTAGAATCTTAGACAAAAAGACCTGGGTTCAAGTTCTGCCTCTAACACATACTGGCTCAAAAGACCCTGGGGAAATCCCAGTCTCTCAGTGCTCTAAGTAATTCTCTAAGACTATAGTTTACTGAGAAGGAGCTGGCTTGAATTGGGACAAAGTGTTTCCACATCCAAGAAATCTCTATATTAATGAAATCTCAGAGCCACACCCAATTTGAGGCAGCTAGGTTGCACATTGGACAGAGTATTGGACCTGGAGTCAGAAAACCCTAGTTCAAATCTGACCTCAGGCACTTAGTAGCTGTATGATTTCTGGACAAATTACTTGACCTCTCTACCTCAGTTTCCCCATTTGTAAAATGGAATAATAATAGCACCTACCTTACGGGGCTGCTTTGAAAATAAAATGAAATATTTGTAAAAGGTTTTGTAAACTTTTCAATACTATAAAATGCTATTATTATTTTTATCATCTATACATATACACATATTCATGTACATATACGTGTGTATATGTGTAAGTTTTCATTTGGAAAAAAACTTAAATGGTTCTCTACTCATGTATTCTACATCTTTATCTTTGTTCACTTAACTTGTGCCATGTTATTAGATGTTTCTCAGTGGTGCACTGGAGAGAGTGACAGTGTTGGAAACAAGAAGACCTGAGTTCAAATCTGGCCTCAGACACTTACCAGCTATGTAATCCTTTAGCTTTAGTTTCCTCATATGTAAAATGATCTGGAGAAAGAAATGGAATACCACTCTAGTATCTTTGCCAAGAAAACCTCAAATGGTTTCTATAGGATCAGACACAACTGAAATGACTGAACAACAGCAAAACCTTATTATTTTCTTCAGTCACCATGGTGGATTTTGTCCTCCTTTTGGACTAGATTTCTTTTAAAATTTCTTTTGCATTGAGAACTTCCAGTAATGACACTCCTTTTAGCAATTCAATTAGCTGCTTAGAGAAGTGCCTGGGCTTCAGGCTTTCTCAGGGTTATATAGGGAGTATATGTGAGAGAGAGGACTTGGGCTTAGATCTTACTCTCACATAGAAAACACAATAAATCTTGTTTACTTGACTTTCTGATTCCAAGGTCAATTAACTGCCAGCTCTGTCATACTGAAATCTACTGCATTGAGGTACTTTAAAAAACAGACACACATAGCATGATAAGTGACTCCTGTCATGTTTGAATTTTAGGCCTAGGATGGATTCCAAGATTATAAAGGCTGTTTTTCAGATGAGGTTAAGTAACAAGGCTAGCTAGTATTATTAGAATGCATTATACCTGATTTCTAGTACCTTGTTCTTCACCACTCTCCATTATACTGCCCCCGACCAGACTTTAATCGGATAATGGAAATTCTTGACATTTAGACAATGTGTTTATGTGACCATGGCTTCAACTATTTTTGTTTCTGAATTAATAGATAACTTCCCTATAATTTACTAGTTGGATATTATAGCAAAATTAGCTATTAATATCAATGAAATAGCTTTACTGACTATGCTATGGCCTGAATATGCAGGTTTTGTGTACATAGGTAGTCAATTTATTATTAAAAAAAACTGGCAGAAAACTATTTTTGGCCAATAATCCATAAATGGATTAGGGGTGGTGGGCTGATATATACATATATATGTATATAGATAGATAGATAGGTATCTATCTATCTATATCTACATATGGTGCATACATGCGATCTGCATGTGGCTATAGACATATGAATATTTTTGTTTGTTTATTTGAGGATATGTGATTCATTGGTACAGAGAAATCCCAATCTATAAACTTTGTCACTAACACAGCAACCTATCCTTTGATCATGATCACAAGCTATTACGTGTCAAAGACTGGACTTCACCAAATGTTCCTGACTCCAAAGTTATTATTTTGTCCACTACATTATACAGTAATAGTGTGTGTGTGTGTGTGTGTGTGTGTGTGTGTTTAAAGAGTAGGTTTGAATGAAAGTTTAAAGAGTAGGTGAGTTGGACAGCATTGGGGTGATAGTATGTTACACTGGGGACAGTGCTAAATTTGGTAGTAGAGGACCTGGATTTAAATCCTAAGAGAGAGGCAGATAAGTTCTACTTGATCACCTGCCATGGCTGATGAGCCCAAGAAGCAGAATTTCTTTAAGCAGTAAATTCTGATATTTAAAGTAGGTTTGATAACTAAGCAGAAATTCCAGATAGAGAATAGAAGAAGAATGAGTAGGAGAGAATAAAGAGAGTGCTCATACATGATTTTGACTGATGTGTCTTTCAAAGGAATAGAGAAAGTCCAATATTCAACATAAGGAAATTCCTATACTTTGAGAGGAGAATAAAGATGCTAAAGTATTATGACTGTGATAAAATAATGAAGTTGGAGGAAAAAAATGTTATTTAAAATGGATGGTAAACACTGCTGCACTAGGACTTTTCCTTAGCATGCTCTTGAACTTAGATTTCCTTTGAGGTCTAGGAGATTTGTTTAGGATAAATGAGAAGCAATCTATTCTTCACTTTTTTTTTACTTGACCTTTTGTCAAGTTCAGACTCTCAGACTATTTCTCTCTAGCATTTAAAATCCTGAAAAGTCCTTTAAAAAACTATCAATTTTGATATATTTTTTCTTTTTCATTCTTTTCAGATCAAATTACGCCAAAGCTAATTTTCAAGCAAACAAGGAAAAGTTTTGTTCCTGAGTACAACTTATAGTAAGGATGCAACCATTGAAATTTTCAGAAAACAGTAGCATTGAAATATTGAAAAAGATCTTAGAAGTTTTCTCATTCAGTTGCCCATGTCATCATGCGGGAATACACAATATACTTAGCAGGTGTTCATTCCAGACTGTGTGCAACCACTTTCAGTGATGGAGGATTCACCATCTCTCAAGGCACTGAATTTTTGAACAGCTCCAATTTATAGTCTATTTTTCCTTATATTAAACTTCATTTACCTTCTGGAGCTGTATGAAATAAATCTGCTTGCTCTCCTTTGTGACAACTTTTCGAATCTTCAGCAGTAGCTATCATGAAAAGTACTTCCAACTCCCCACAAATCTTCCTTTTTGGAGAGCTGAACAACTCAGTTGTCCTAAGTATCTCTCATAAAACATGGTTTCAAGTTCCCTCATCATCCCAACATCCCTTATTTTGGATGTTGTCTTGTAATGTCCTGCTTGAACAGGAATTTGGTGGCCATCATCAAATACAGCATGATCTAGTTAACTGTCAATGCAATGTGCTGTTATCTCTTTTTTCCTGGAAACTACTTCCATATGTTATCAAACTGTGCTTTTTAAAAAACTCAACCATAGCATCCTGCCAAATCTTACTGAGCGAACCAAAACAATGATATATTACGTTGACCCCGTGTTTGCTCCATAGATATGGTCCTTTCTGTTCCTCAAACAAGACACTCCAACCTCTTAATTTTGGGCATTTTCATGAACTGAACTCCATTCCTAGAATGCTCTCCCTCTTCAATTCCTGGCTTCCCTGAATTCATTCCTCCAAGTACCAACTAAAATTTCATCTCCTACAGAAAGCCTTCCTAAGTCCCCCTTAATACTGGACCCTCCTCTCTGCTGATTATATACAATTTATCTTGCCTATAGTGTGTTTGCACATAGTTGTTTGCATGCTATCTTCCTTATTAGATTGCTAAGTCCTTGGGATCAGGGACTATGTCATTTTTTTGTGTGTTCTTACTAGTTGACCTGACACCTAGTAGGTGTTTCATAAATCTCTGATAACTTGACTAAACCTCTTAGCTCTTTCTTCACAGAAGTTACTTCTAGACTAGGTTCTACACCTCTTTGGGTTTATATTTGAACCCAAGCACATGATTTTGCCTTTATCTTTATTAAATTATTGACAAACCAAGAAACCTGACAGTTACCACATTCCAACTTTTTAGTGATTTGCATACATGTCAACTCTCCAGTAATAGACTGGAAGAACTAAAATCCCTGTTGAGGGTAGGGATTACATTTTGATACATCGTATTTCCCTTAGCTCTTAGGAGAATGGTAGTTCAAAGTATCATAGTTCACATGGCAGTTCACAGTATTGCAGATTTAGAATTGGAAGGAACTGTAACGATCATCTAATAGAATTCAAATTCATTCATTTTGGAGGAGGAAATTGAGGTCCAGAGAAGTGAAGTTACTATTCTGATGTCATCTAGGTAGTAGGGAGCAAATCAAAGTGATCAATAAATGGTGTTGAATTGGATAAAGGGAAAGAAAGAGGATAAGCATTTATATAGTGCCCATTATGTGCCAAGCACTCTATTAAGCATTTTTTACAAATATTATCTCGTTTGATCCTCACAACAACTCTGTGAGATATGTGTTATTATTATCCTCATTTTATAGTTTAGGAAACTGAGTCAAAAAAGGGTAATTAACTTGCTCAGGGTCACACTGCTAGTAAGTGCCTGAGGTAGGATTTTAACTCAGGTCATCCACTTCACAACCAGTTGCCTTCTAATTGAATTCCATATTGTTAAATTTGGCCCATCAATCTAACCTATGAAGAAAATTTTTTTCTTCTTTACTTCTTCATGTTAGTGATCCTTTGTATTATGTTTTTGGCTTAACAGATCACAAGATTAGCATTCAAGTTCAAACCACAGGGTGCTGGAAATGAGATACCAGAGATAGAGGGAAATGGGATATATTGCAGGGATATGCAGAAGTAGATGGAAATCGGAAACACCTTAACTTGTCAGTTACAGTTATTTCAGGCAGTGATAAGAATAACTTTGTCATTCATCAAATTCAGCCCTGGTCCTAGTTTCCAATTCTGTGGTATACAGTCAGGTCTGTATGTCCAAGAATATGACATGGAAGTCAATACATACCTCCTTTGCTACATAACTTCAAAATCTTTTACTTGTTAGTCTTTCCATGTACCAAAGAATCATGTGTAAAATAAGAGTGTTTTACACTTATACATTTCCCTTTTCTTCTTTTTCTCTCCCTCCACCTCCAAGAGAAAAAGCAATGTCCAGTTTTTTTTTTTCTCCTCCAATGAAGTCAGTTCTCAGAAAGTAGAGAAGTTGTTATTCATGTTAAATAACAACCGTCATGGTTCATTTCATAATGTCTAGTTTGAGGTTTCTGTGACTCTTTTATATTTGTGTATAAACATGTTTGCTACTCATGGACTCATCAGATTCCTAGTTAGGTCCTCAAAAAATAAACTAGGCAAAGGCTTTATCACATGGGGAGTCACTGGTGTAAAATTACTGTGTAAGTGAAAATTGTCCTTACCTTCCTTGTCCCATGCCAGCTTTGTTACTGACGATTTATAGAACTCATAGAATGACATCATAATGTGAGATTTTAGTATGCAGGTTGCCAAAGGCTGAAGGGATCTTACAGTATGGAATGTGTCATTCTGCAAAGGACAATGAGGCTTAGACCTATGAGACTGTGTTCTTCTCAAGGTTATCTCATAAGATTACATGTTCATGCAAAAAGGGAATATTGTAACAAGAGTTTCTGGTAGTTTATGAGAGCTAACATGCTTCAGTGGGAAAAAGCCCTAGATTTAAATGCTAGCTTTGACATTAATTAATACTGTATGACCTTCGAATCAATTTTCGAGACATCAGGTGTTTGCTTTTTTTAAAAAATTTTTAAAATAAGGATGGCATTTCCTGGATAGGAGTGTTACATATGAGAAAAAGTTTTTGTAAATATTTATATGTCATAGAAATGCAGATTATTTTTACTTAATAGTAGAAAGATCTTGGTACTAATTGCCTGTGGTAGGCAAAAATTTTTGCTATTACCTGGGTACAATTACTTATTAAATGTTACTGTTGTAGCAGCTTCAAGAGGGTTGGCTTACCCGTCAATACATTTTTTGCAGAATATAGCTGAAAATAAGAAATGAAATCAAATATTCTATAGTAACTAAGGCATGTATCACAAAGAATAGAATCTAAAAAGTGCTTATGTTTTGCTCCTAGGAAAGCAAATCTCTCACAGCCTTTGACCCTTATTTTATACATGATTCTTTGGTACACGGAAAGACTAAGAAGGAAGATCCTTTATTAATGTTTAGAATAATTGATGGCAGAGTAGGCAATTTTTAATGGTGATTGATTAACTCATCTTGAAGATGTAAAATTGGATTTCACTTAACAAAAATTCAGTTTATATAAACACTACTTTCTAGAGCAGCAATAATGTAGTGAAAAAAGACAAAGAATTTGGATTCAGAGGACATAAGTTTAAATCAAAAGTAACTCTCCCACCAGTCTCTTCTTTTTCTGAGTTTTAGCTTCCTCTCTTTTAAAAGATCTAGATTTTAGCTAAGATTCAGTGTACTACATCATGTAGTAAGAGAACCACAGCTAGATATAGAATAGCTAAAAAATGCCCAAAGCTTTCTGGAACACACTGTAATGAGGTCATTAGCCAAGTGATTCCATCAGAATCTCTATGGTATTCATACTTTTGCTTTCTACCCTACTAATTCCCAAGACTATTTTTCCCATCCTCCAAAACCCCTCACTTGAACCTTCCATCCTGCTCTCATCTTACATCTCTTCTTTTGTGACTAAACTCCTTTAAATAGCCTTTATAACAGCTACCTTCACCTTTCTTCTGGCTCACTTCTTAATCTCTTATAATATGGTTTAAAATATGCCTACTGGCTTCCCTGGTTTCCTTCAAGTCCCAGCTAAAAATCCTATCTTCTATGGTAAGTCAAAACATACCAGACTGTGTCCTAATTAGAAAATCCAAGAAAATGACTAGCTCAGGTCAACACAGGGAGACAGAGAGGTTAAGGGACTCTGGGGATGAGGTTTGTCTAGAGGTTTACAGTGCAGAATATTCCAGTGCACAGAAAGTGAAAGAGATTCTGCGGCTGAAAACCAGGGCAAAAAGTGCTTCCCAACTCATACAGGGCTAGTGCAGAAGGCAGGAAACTGTGCCAAGGGACAGTCCTATTGTTCACTTCCCAATGCAGGTCATGGTTCCAAGGAAGACCAAGAAGGCAGGTTGAACCTAGGAGTTGCACTACAGGATGAGGAATAGACAGCCTCTGTACTGAGCAAGATATAAGTTCAGAGGCAAACAATAGCTGTGTGGCTCATCCCCCAGGAATTGAGTGGGATGTCAGTTCCAGTCTCCAGTTGAGTCTAAAACCTGCAATGACATTAATCCTAGACCAAGGAGGTGTGTATAGTTCTGTTGCTCTGAACCTGCAGAGTTTCCCAGATGACTGATTTTTGGTGAGTCCAGCAGCATTTCATTGAAACTACTAATCAGGAGTAAGAAAACTGGAGTATTGCTGTATCTCTGAAAAACAAAAAGATTTACAGAATGCTTTTAAGCTTAATCTGAATTATTAATATTTCTCTATCACTTTCTTAATCCTAGGTGTTCCACAGAACAATAAATCAAGTCATGCTTTGCAATGTTTGCCAATGTCTGTGGTGTAAATGCTCATGGTGAAGATACAAAACTCAGCTTGCCAAGTCCCAATACAACCCTTGGTTTTGCACGGACCCAAACCTAGGTCAGCACCTTTCAGAGCTCAGATCAGGCAACAGTGACCAGACTTCACCCTCGATTGCACTAAAAGCTTGATCTGTTTCTGTGACCCTGGAATAACATAACACTCAACACCCCAGGAGAGCAGCAGAAGGTAGAACACAAGCTCAGCCCAAACATAAGTATGCCCAGTGGGACTTTAGCCTGAAGTCAAAGGTCAAGAAGTAGGCTGGAAGAATGAGCAAACAAGCCAAAAAAGTGGACCTCACCAAGAAAGAGCCATTATGGCACCAATGATGCTTAAGACAGAAACCCAGAAGAGAGTGATTTTGTAACATCTATAAGTAAAGACTCAGAGCAAAAGGTACCAGCAGTGTAGCTCACAAACCCAAATTAATGTTCTTCCCATTAAGAATTAGCCCGTAGACACTTCTTATGCCAAGATTGCATAGTAGACAGTAAAATCACTGTAGTTCTCCCTCAGTCACTTCCAAATAATCATGAAATAGCACCCCAGACCAAATCCTGGAACAACAGAGGAAAAACAGAGTGGAGAGTTCTTTTAGCCCAGGATATTTGGAACACTGGCAAGCAAGATCTGTCAACACTGGGTAAAGAGGGATGCCATCCAGGATAGGAAGCATCCCAGCAAATCAGCAGCAAGCTTCACCTCAGCAAACCATTGGGAGATTCTGAGCTGCAGTGTGGTGGAGCAGGCAAATGCCAACACCAAGACCCCCCCACGGACCTTAGCATAGCCAGGGAACTGGAAGATTTCAGTTCCAAGAACCACTATACATGCTTCAGCTTTGCCCCAGTGGGTTGGCATCCTTCAGTGCCTGGGCTTCAGCAAAACTCTGGGAAGGCAGGCATTCCCCTGTGACTGGGCCTCCATGTGCTTCAGCACAGGCCAGGACAAAGAGGCATCATCTGGAAGGCAGACCTCCATGAGTTGCAGTGTAGCCTATGGAAAATGCAGAAAAACCACGCTGGGCCTAAGCACATGTCAGACACCACCAGCAGGACCCAAGTTCAGCACCATGTAAGTTGCCAGACCACTACAGTCTCCGGCAGTGACAGCCACCCTCTGAACACAGCACCAGACATGAGGGTCCCCTGTGGGCCATATAACAACATCAGTATAGCACCAAATAAATGACAAGGGCCTGCAGCCCCTGGCACAAGAAACCTGAGATGGAGCCCCTTCCACCCTGGAGCAGAGAGCGAATTTAAAATAAAGAAAAGTGCTCTCTCACCACAAAATAAAAGATGAATAAAAACAATAAAAAAATAATCTGGTCACAGAAAACCAACAGGAAAGACCAGGACACAAACTTAGTAGAGGACAAAAATATCAAAACACTTATGGACAAAACCCCAAAGAAAAATAGAAGGTGGTGTCATGGAAAAGCTCAGAAAGGACCTTAAGAATCAGAGAAGAGAAGTAGAAGAATAATTGCAAACATAAATGCAAGTGATGCAAGAGAACCAAGAAAAAACAGGCAAAAGCTTTGAAAACTGCTTAACAAGTAGAATCAGCCAAATGGAAAAGGAGATAGATGCAAAAATCCACTGAAGAAAACAACTTCTTAAAGGGTACAATTGGCCACAATGGAAAAGAATGTACAAATGCTAACATAGGAAGACAACAACCCCAAAAACCAGAATTGGGAAAGGAAACTAATCACATCAAGAATCAATCAAACAAATTCAAAAGAATGAAAAAAAGATCAAAGAAAAAGTTAAATACCTCATGGGAAAAACAGTTGACCTGGAAAATAGATCTAGGAGATACAGTGTCAGAATCATTAAGCTTCCTGAAAGCCATAGTCCAAAGGAGGACCTGAACAGCATCTTTCAAGAAATTATCAAGGAAAAATGTCCTGATATCCTGGAACTAGAGGGCAAAATAAGAATTGAAAAAATCACTTCAGGAAAGAGATTCCCCCCCAAAAAAATTCCAAGGAATATTATAGCCAAATTTCAGAGCTATTAGGTCAAGAAAAAAATGCAGTAAGTGGTCAGAAAGAAATTATTCATAGGTTGGGGAGTCACAATCAAGATTACACAGGACTTGGCAGCTGCAACATTAAAGGATTGAGGGTTATATAACATGATATTCCTGGAAGGGAAATGATCTAGGACTGCAACTAAGAATCACTTACCTGGCAAAATTATGCATAATAAATCAAGCGGAAAATGATCTTTCAGTAAAATAGAAGGATTTCAAGCTTTCACTTCATTTCAAGCTTCCAAATTTTCAGAATGAAACCAAAAATTTGACCCCCAATATCAAGATCCAAGGAAAGAATAAACAGGTAAAAATGGAAAAGAAAACAAGGGATTCAATAGAGCAAAACTATTTGCATCCCTACACAGGAAGATAATGCTTGTAATTCTTAAAAATTGTGTCACTAAGAGTACAGTTAGAAGGAATATACATAAAGGGTATAGGTATAAAGTGAACTTGAGGGAATGACATAAAAAAATAGATGATAAAGAGGAATACTGCCAGGCCTAGAGGCCTGTGTGGGCTACCCGAGTCTTCTTACCTCACCTCCGAGGTCTTCGGTTGTCCAAAACCGGATGTTCATATGAGAGAAAGGACGTTCCAGAGTCGAACAAGGGTTGAGCTTTATTTCAGGGTCTAGTTACAAGTGCAGGGGGGTCTTCCTTAGGAGGAAGAGGGGGAGATTTCCTAAGGAGGCTAGGATCTTAAGGGATTGGAAGTAGAAGTACAAGCGGGGAGAGAGGGGGAGGGGAGAGAGGAAAGAAGAGAAGCGGAGCCTACTGTCCTCTTGGCTCCTCACGTGCTAAGAGCGCTTTCAGGCTTCCTCAATCCTACTTAACCTTCAGCCACACAGTTTGCATCTGAATACCGTGCTGTTAGATAACAATAGTGTGCCCAGATCTGGGACGACCTCGAGGGCAGGGAGATTCCACCCATCACGTATCTCCCGGGGAGAGGCGGAAATACCCGAGCTAGCTGAGCTAGCTCAGTCTGACCTTCTCGAATCCCCGCTGTTCATGGAGGGCCTCGTAAGACTCTAAGATTTAGAAGTCCCACTTTTACCTGCCCGAGACCGTCCACATGGATTTGAACTTCCAATCCCAACAGAATACATTGGGTACAGAAGGAAGGGAGAAGGGCTAAAAACCTATTACAGTGGACGGGAAGATGGAAAGGTGGACAATGGGCATCATTGAATCTTACCCTCAGAAGCATTGACTCAAGAAGGCAATAACATACACAATCACTTAAATATAGAAATCTATCTTCCCCAATAGGGAAGTGGGGAAGGAAATTAAATAAAGGTGTGTGGGGGGAGGTGGGACTGACAGAAGAGAGGGCAGATCAGAGGACATGGTGAGGGAGGGTTGTGCAATGTCACCAGTCTCACTTCTCCTCCAGAGCCATCTGAATCCAGTGACCAAATAGTCATCAGGATGACTGGAAATGACTCAGGATGCACTGAGAAACCTTGGCCCCTTTAGCCAACGTCTATGCAGGCACTTCTTTTGGGTGAAGTAATGTCTGGGCATAGCCCCTTTAATGAGGCAAAGAAAAAGAAAGACATCAGACTGGGAGGGAAATAACAACAGTTACTACGGATAATCACTCTTAAGTCAGGAAGGTCCAGAAGAGAGCCCTTAGGCAGGGGCCCAATGTTGTCCAAGTTTCAGAGTACATTACATTTAAGGTTTTGGGAAAGGAAAAGAGGGGACAGGGGAGGGGAGGGGAGGGAAGGGAAAGGGAGGGAAAAGGAGGAGAGGGGAGATGAGTGAAAAGGAGAGGAGAGGAATCTAGCCAGTAAAACCCAAGTCAACTGGACATCTTCTGGCCATCCAAATTTACCTTCCTTTGGAGAGGAGAAGGAAGGGGGACACAGACATGAGAGGAGGAGCTGAGTTACCCAGATAGCTGGGTCCCCATTCAGGCAGCTGTGTCTACTTACAAGTTGTGTTCGTCATTTGTTCCTGATGAAGATGGCAGATGGAAACAAAACACTGGTGAGGAGGAAAAGGGTGAAAGGGGAGAGAGGACAAACAGAAGAAAGAGTAGGATGGAGGGAAATACACACTTAGTGTGAATGGGATAAACTCTCGCATAAAACAGAAGCAGATAGCAGAGTAGATCAAACAACAGAATTCTACAATATGTTGTCTACAAGAAATAAGTACATGAATACACTACAGGAAATATACACACACACACACACACACACACACACACACACACACATAGTACAGGTAAGGGGCTGGAGCAGAATCTATTATGCTTCAGCTGAAGTTAAAAAAAAGTAGAGGTAACAAGCCTGACCTCAGACAAAGTAAAAGCAAAAATAGATCTAATTAAAAGAGATAAGGAAGGAAACTACATCTTGCTAGAAGGTACCATAGAAAATGTGGCAGTATCTTTTGATTGCTCCCAGACCAGTGTGCAGGCCAGGAGAGGAATAAACTCCTATCCCTTGATTGTGTCACCTTGGAGAACTAAGAACTTACTTTTCCCTAGAGTACACCATCCTCTTCACAAAGGACTCAAAAGTCAAGTAACTTGTTGGGAAAATGCCCAAAAGAGGGAAAAAAATAATTCTATAGAAGGTTACTTTCATGGCGAACAGGTATTTTCCTCCATCATTTCAGATGAGGAAGAACAAAGAATAACATCAGAGGAAGTCAAGGATTCTGTATCCAAAACCTCCAAAATAAATATCCAGTGGTCTCAGGCCATGGAAGAGCTCAAAAAGGATTCTGAAAATCAAGTAAGATAGGTGGAGGAAAAGTTGGGAAGAGAAATTAGAGAGATGCAAGAAAATCATGAAAAGTAGGTCAACAGCTTGCTAAAGGAGGACCAAAAAATGTTAAAGAAAATAACACCTTTAAAAATAGGCTAACTCAATTGGAAAAAGAGGTCCAAAAAGCCAATGAGGAGAAGAATGCTTTAAAAAGCAGAATTAGCTAAATGGAAAAGGAGGTTCAAAAGCTCACTGAACAAAATAGATCTTTAAAAATCAGAATGGAGCAGATGGAAGCTAATGACTTTATGAGAAACCAAGAAATTACAAAACAAAACCAAAAGAACGAAAAAAATTGAAGACAATGTGAAATATCTCATTGGAAAAACAACTGACCTGGAAAATAGATACAGGAGAGACAATTAAAAAATTATGGGACTACCTAAAAGTCATGATCAAAAAAAAAAAATAACCTAGGCATCATCTTTCACGAAATTGTCAGGGAAAACTGCCCTGATTCTCTAGAACCATAGGGCAAATAGATATTGAAAGAATCCACTGATCACCTCCTGAAAGAGATCAAAAAGAGAAACTCCCAGGAATATTGTAGCCAAATTTCAGAGTTCCCAGGTCAAGGAGAAAATATTGCAAGCAGCTAGAAAGGAACAATTAAAATATTGAGGAAATACATCAGGATAATACAAGATCTAGTAGTTTCTACATTAAGGGACTGAAGGGAATGGAATATGATATTTCAGAAGTCAGAGGATTAAAACCAAGAATCACCTACCGAACAAAACTGAGTATAATACATCAGGGGAAAAAATGGTCATCCAATGAAATAGAGGGCTTTCAAGCATTTTTGACGAAAAGACCAGAGCTAAATAGAAAATTTGACTTTCAAACACAAGAATCAAGAGAAATGTGAAAAGGTAAACAGGAAATAGAAATCATAATGGACATACTAAAGTTGAACTGTTTATATTCCTACATGGAAAGATAATATTTGTAACGCTTAAAACTTTTTTCAGTATCTGGGTAGTTGGAGGAATTATATGCACGCGCACACACACACACACACACACACACACACACACATATGCCCATATATAGACAGAGCACAGGGTGAGTTGAATAAGAAGGAATGATATGTAAAAAATAAAATTAAAGGGTGAGAGGAATATATTGGGGGGAGAAATGGAACGGGGAAGGTTATCTCTCATAAAAGAAACAAGAAAAAGCTTTTTCAATGGAGTAGAAAAGGGAGGAGGTGAGAGGGAAAAGTGAAGCTTACTCTTCAAATTTGATTTAAGGAGAGAATAACATGCTCACTCAATTTGGCATGAAAATCTCTTATACTACAAGAAAGTAGGGGAGTAGGGAACAAGTGGGGAGAATTGGATGACAATAGAGGGCAAACGTGAGGACAGAGTAATTAGAAGTAAACACTTTTGGGGAGGGACAAGGTCAAAAGAGAGAATAGAATAAATTGGGGGCAGGATAAATTGAAGAGAAATATAGGTAGTCTTAAACAACATGAGTATTATGGAAGTTTTTGCATAACTACACATATATAGCCTATATTGAATTCCTTGCCTTCTCGGTGGGGATGGGTGGGGAGAGAGGAAGGGAGAGAAGTTGGAACTCAAAATTTAAGGAATGAATGCTGAGAATTGTTTTTTCATGCCACTGGGAAATAAGAAATACAGGTAATGGGGTATAGAAATCTATGTTGCCCTACAAGAAAAAAGAGAAGGAGATAAGGGAAGGGAAGGGTGTGATAGAAGGGAGGGCATGTTGAGGGAAGGGCTAATCAGAATGCAAGGCATTATGGGATGGGGACAGGGGAGAGATAGGGAGAAAATTTGGAACTCAAAATTTTATGGAAATGAATGTTAAAAACTAAAAATAAATAAATAAACACTAAAAAAGAGTCAACCCCCACCCAAAAAAAAGTAGCACTTTAAGATTTGTGAAGTACTTTATAAATATTAATTCATTTAATCCTCACAACAACCCTGAGAGGTAGATCCTATTACTATCCCTATTTTGCAAATGAGAAAACTGAGGCAGAGGTTAAATGCCTTGACCAGGATAGTCTTGTGACAGATTTGAGCTTAGGTCTTCCTAATTCCAGATTTAGCATTCAATTTGCTGGGCCTTTATCCCCATAACCACAGTAGCTGGACATCTTATCCATGCTATAGTTACAATTCTAAGACAACGCAAGGATAGATGAACAACATAAATGATCATTTAAAATTTACTGGAGTAGACCTATTTCTTTTTCACTGGAGGAAATTTCAAAAAAGAGCTGCCTTCAACTGATAGCATTCAGCAATAGAAAGTATATATAGTTAAGCAGCCATAAACTAACCCTTGTAAATCCACTTAGTATAATTAGTTTATATTTAAGTTTTCATGTGCAGTCATGAGATCATAAGATTATCAGTTCAAAACTAGAAGTGACTTGAGAGTCCATGTCAATAAATCTTCTTATTTTGTAGTTGAAGAAATTGAGACTCAAAGAACTACGCATGATTTTACAGCTAATAAGCAGTGGAATTTCAATCCAGGTCTACCCAATTTCTACCCCAGCATATTATCCACTTTATAATAGCATTATATCACTATAATCTGTCTTCCACTATAGCCGATATGTAATACATAGCCAATATATAACCAATATATAATTTATAACCAATATATAATATATAACCAGCATATAATATATAACCAATATATAACATGTACTCAATATCTAATATATAAACAATATGTGATATATAACATATATGTATGTGTATATGTATATATTAAACCAGTCTTCCACTATAACCATCATATTATATACAACAATATATAACCAATTACAACTTCCACTATAACCAATGACTACTGTGTGTCCAGTACAGTGTCTGACTTTGGTTAGTATTGCGAGATTTTAAAAGTAAACTTTCCCTATCAAATGTACATGATAATGCATAGAGCAACTCATAGTATTACAGAATTTCTGTAATGAAAGGAACTTTAGCAGGCATCTAATCTAATGTGAACCTTCCCAAGAATCCCCCTACAAGAAATGTCCTAGATATTCTTGGCTCAAAGATCTGTGGTCTTTAAGGCCTGTATGCTGCTCATTCTGCTTCTAGATAACTCTAATTATTAGCAAGTTTTTGCTGGAAGCTCTTTGTACCTTCCATCAGTTATTTCTCGTTCCACCCCCGTGTCCTAGCAAAACATGTCAAATGCCTCTTTCATATGATAGTTCTTTAAACATTGGAAGATAATTATCAAATGTTCTCTTTTTCTCCTCTGGATACTTTCTGGTTGCTCTTTTCTGAATGTTCATAGGTTAGCATTGTTTTTCCTAAAATGATTTGCTCAGAACTCAACAAGATGATCTCGATCCAGTGTGACCCAGTAAGATAGCTATCTCTCTTGGTCTAGTCATTCCCTCTTGATACAACATTAGCTTATGTGGCTACCTACTAAAGTGCAGTGTTGACAAATTTGGAATCAGAAAGCCTATAAAACAGGGACTGTCTGCTGATGTAAGCTTTATAATGCTGTCCTACTGTGCCATAATGTACACATATATCATATCTAAGTGTCTCACTATTCAAAGTGTTCAAGCATCAAAGTCTTAACAAATGGCCCTTCCTTGCATTTAACATATGGTCTCTCTGATTTGGCTGACCGGGTTTTTAAAAGGGAAAGAAAAAAGCATTCCTTTTTACAGTTACGGCCTTATTTTTATGTCATTCTTAAAATAATTTCTTAAGCAGTTTAAGAGCACCCCTCGTAGTATGTGATAATGCTAATCACAGTCAAAATAACAAGGTTCTAATTAGTTCTGTTTAACTTTGGCAAAGACAGAGGAATTTGGGGTCCTGCAAAAATGCCTTCAATATTTCTCCTAAATCATATTCCCAGGACACATTTCATTTAATGTTTAAACTGGAATATTTTAAGGGAAATTACTGCTGCCAGACTCTAATTCATTTACACTTAATTCACTCAGATATTCTTTGTAAGGGCTGTGTGATTTCCAGTAACAAATTTGGACTAATGCTTATAAATTCTTGTAAACTTTCCTGAGCCAAGAAGTCACAATGTACAAAGAGTGAGTGGCGCTTGTAAATGGAAGGCAATTTACTGTTCCATCTTGGGGACATGCAGAGTGTACAAACTCATTATTAGGGTTTATAAATGCAGCAGGAAGATACTAAAAAACAAATCATTATCACTTGTGTGGGGGGCACCTCATTCTTGAGAGTCTCCACCGGTGAGGGGTAATTAGGGGCTAAAGCATGTACTGGAGTTTTTTATCTCCCCTCCACATAATACTCTTCTCAAAAACCTTTGATGGCTCCCCATTGCTATAGGATAAAGTTCTATCATTCAATTATCCCCATAATATGGACTGAACCTACCTTCTCAGTTTTATCTCCCGCTGCTTCTCTACTCAAATACTCCACAAGAGTTAAAGCACATGTTCATTATTTTTAGAATGCTCCATGTACTTTACCATCTTCTCATTTTTTTCTACAGTGCTTGACAAACATGATTTTCTCCTCTTTTCTCTCTACTTTTCCATATCCTAATGTTCTTTAAGTCCTACTTTCACCATGAAATCATTATAGGTTACTTCATGTTGTAAGCAGGAATTCTTAACCTGTGGTCTGTGAACTTTAAATACATACATGAATACATACACACATACATATAAATACAGAGAGAGAGGGAGAGAAGAGACAGAGAGAGAGAGAGAGAGAGAGAGAGAGAGAGAGAGAGAGAGAGAGAGACTGTATTTCTATACAATTGGCTTCCTTTGCAATAGTAAGTACATATTTAGAAGTATTCTGAGGAGTCTACAGGTTTCACCAGACTGCCAAAGGGGTCCATAACATGAAAAAGGTTAGGGTCTCTTTAATGCTACAGCAACTTTCAGCATTCATTTAGCTAATAATCTTATGTGTGTTATAAATGTTCTACAGGGAGTTTGCAATATGGGACAAGTTTACAGTACAAATTGGACTGAGTAGAAAGTGTAAAAGTCTCCCTTATCCTTCCCCTCCCCCAAACTCCTCATTATACTCTACCACCTCCCCAATTTATCTTTTCTTTTATCCTTAACACCTGTCAGAGTTGAAATACAAGAAGTTTTCTAAACACATTCCTTCCACTTCTTACCCCTCGGCAGTCTGAATTCCAATTTCATCACTCAATTGAAGCAGTCTCTCCAGATTTGACAACGCTCTCTTATTCACCAAATCTGATGGCTTCTTTTTAATGATATTTCTTGACCTCTCTGCAGCATTTGATACTGTTGACTGCCTCTTCTCTCTACTCTCTTCATTTTCACAACATTACTTTCTCTTGGTTTTCCACTTTCCTGTCTGTCTTTTCGGTCTCAGTTTCCTTTGCTGGCTCTTTATCCAGATGCATCCATATGTTCAATAACCACGAATTCCCCAAGGGGATTCATCCAGCAGGATTTCTGGGTGTCTCTCCAATGTCTTGCTTAGTGGTTTCATCATTTCCCATTAGTTCAATTATTATCTCAATGCAGACGATTCCCAAATTCATATACCAAATCTCTCTGCTGAACTCTAGGCTCACGTTACTAACTGCTTTTGCTGACATCTCAGACTGAATGAAGGGATTCAAGATGTCCTAGACAGAACCCATGACTTCTTCTACCACACTCCCCACTCTTCCAAGCTTTTTCTGAAAGAAGTGCCATAAAAATAGAGAAAGAAGTGAGTATCTCAGAGGAAAGGATGGCTCATGCCGTCAAAAGACTCAGAGCAGAAAAGAATGAGGACTGAGAGGAAATTGGGACTAAACATACTGTGGCGCACATTTTGAAATGCAGCCACAAGGTAAGAAGCTAAGAATGTGAAGAATATAAAGGACACAACTATATCTATGATCCAATGCAAGGTAAAGTAAATGCAGTCAGGAAACAACCAACATAGTGACAGAGACAATATCAATAAATGGCCCCCAGAGAAGAGATGTGAAAATACATCTCCTTATTTTGCAGACTTGAGGGACATGAGTTTAGAAGCTACTTGTGATGTAAGGCTTGGCTGTACTGCTAAAGTTTGATGAACTTTTTTTATCCTTTGCTATAAGGTAAGGATCTCTGAGAGAAAAAGGAGGAGTATATATTAGAAAATGAAAGATCTGTAAAACTAAGCATTATCCTTAAAAATGTATAGTGATCACTAGTACTTTCTGAGGGCAGCTAAGTGTTGCAGTAGATAGAACACAGTGCCTGGAGTTAAGAAGATCTGAGTTCAGATCTGGTCTCAGACACTTACTATCTGTGTGACCCTGGGTAAGTCACCTATTTGCCTCAGTTTCTCATCTATAAAATGGGGACACACAGGACAAGAAAATGGCAAACCACTCCCATATCTTTGCAAGAAAACCGCATGGACAAACCCCATGGATTCCATAGGATCATATAGAATGGGACATGACTGAACAGTTGCACAGCAACGATTACCTTTGGAAAAGAATAGTTCCATTTTATTCATAGGACCAGAAGCCAGATATCAGGGGATTAAATAGTAGGAAGTAAATATAATGTGCTGCCAGCTTTTTCATAGGACTGGCTGTTACAGAGAGGATAATGTAGGACAATAGTTTGAAGGTATTACAGGGTCAAGGGCAGGTTTTCTAAGCATGATAAAGATTTAAGCATGTTTGTAGGGCAAGAGAAATGAATGAAAAAAGGGAACCAAGATGAAAGAGAAGAAATGATTGAAAGGCACACGACTTGAAGAAACTGGAGGAGATGGGATTAAGGACATAAGCAGAGGGATTTACCTTGGTGAAAAGGACTACATCTTCCTCAGAAACTGGAACAAAGGATGGAAGAATGGGGGGGGGGATGTTTTTTGGGGAGGATAAGGATTTAAAATTACACATTTTTAGTATTTTTTAAGTAAAAATGTAAAGAAAGACTCTTCCTTTGTTGGAAGGGGGTAGGGAGGAAGTTTCCCATAACTGGCATGAGGAGAGGGAAGGAGTCAATCAGGGCAAGTTGCCTTATTCCATAAGATTGGCTCCAGCTGAGATTACTAATAAAATAAAATTGTAGTATACTTAGTCAGTGTGGTTACATGATTTTCTCCAGCAACATTCAGGAGCTTATTTATAGGCATGTGGAAAACAAACGGGCTTAGGACTTGGAAAGGGATGAGTAATGATGAGAGAAGGCGGCAAAAGATTTGAGGGCTGGTGATGGTATAAAGCTGAACTGGTTAACGTCAAGAAGGTAAAGAGAGGAAATTCAAGTAGGAAAACTAATAAACTCTGCTTGAGTTATATGTCCCCAAAGCATGAGCTCCCCTGACTTGATAACTAGTCAAATAAGTGCTGGTCTAAACAAATAACTGAAGGGACCAGTGGCCTGAGACAGAAAAGAACCTAGAAGTTATACATTCCCATTTGCTGCTGCTCTTGATTCATGGGATCATAGATTTAAAGCTAGATGGGATCTTAGAGATCATCCAGTCCAATCTTCTCATGGATAAGGAAACTGAAACCCAGGAAAGTGAAATCGCTTCACCAAGGACAACACAGGTACTAAGTGGCAGGGCTCACATTTGGATTCAGGGTCCATGGTTCCAAATCCAATTTTACCAGTGCACCATTCTTCTTTCTAGGCTTTCACAGAGCTTAGAATGAAGGCTGTAGTTTTCAGCTCCCTGGTTAATTTCTGTAAATCTGAAAGCGTAGAGTAAGACAGGCAATAATCTCCAAGGTAACCATAGGGCTGAGCCACACAGGGGGTGAAGAAACAATGCTTTTTAGTCCTGAGTTGATGGGCTACTTTAAAGACAAAAATTGACGTAACAGAACCTGAAATTTCAAACTGAGAGGGAAAATGGGCACTTTGGATCATCCATTATGATAGTTTTACTTTTCTCTGCCTGAAGTCATTTCAGCAAAATCACATTATCAGTTCTTTTCATTTTCCTGAATAGAACATTCACATTTATGAGTCCTTGTCAAAAACTAGCAAAGTAACAGAAGTTTCTACAAGGCATTTTCCAGTCCATAATTTCAAGAAAACTAAGTTCTTTAAAATGAATACATATACGTATTTAGGTATGTGAGTGGGAAGGGGCTGAGCTTATGGGTGTGTGTGAGAGAGAAAGGGACAAAGAGGCATATTATACAGAGGGCCAGATTTGAAGTCAGGAAGACCAGAGTTTGTGTTCTGTCTCTCATACATACTAGTTATATTCTGATTGGCAAGTCAATTACAATCTTGTGGACTCAAAATTCTTATGGCCAGGTTACTGATTAAAGCAGTGGAGAGATTTTCTACACAGGGAATCACTCGTCTAGGCCAAAATTATAAATATAGATATATCCTGAACATATACACATAAAACTTTCTTATGATATTTATTATGTTTGTAATTTATATGTATAAATTTATTATAGTGAAATATATATTATATATTGTTTACCATATGTCATTTATTATACATTATTATATATAATATCATATAAGTAATATAATATTATATATTACTATATATTTATATATAATTCATATATAAATTATTATAGTGAAATTTCACTAGATTGACATCTTTGCTCTCACCAACAGAAAACAAAACAATCAAACAGAGAGTATTTCTTAGCTGGTGAACTATAGTTCAACAATTTGATTTTTTAGCGACTAAGAAATTTTTTGTTTTTAACACATCAGTGAAAAGGAGGTAAAATTCTCTTTTGGATGGGGCAGCCATTGTCCTTCAGATAATTCATGTCAGTTTCCCATGAATATAATTCTTGTTTCTCCATAGATCATTCCTCAGATTAATATAATCAGCTGTGCTAACCATCACCAGCTACTGACATTTTGAACTAGATGCCCCAGACTCCACCGGTCAGGAACATATATTCTCTCCAACTTACTCCTCTTCCTAACTTCCTTATTTCTGTCTAGACAGCTGCCATGAGACACCCAGATGGACAACCTCAGAGTCACCCTCAAGTCTTCATTTTCCCTCACCCCGCAGTATGCTAGAACTGGTTTGAGAGAGCCAGTTGTTAAATTTTCAGGACATTTTTCCAAGTTTGTTGTGAAACACAACCATTATTAAAAATTAAATTGCATAAATATACAATTGGAAGAGCCAAGGGGCTCAGTGGATAGAGCACTGGAGCTGGACTCAGGAAGACCTGAGCTCAAATATGTTTTCGGGTATTTGCTAGACATGTGATCCCGGGCCCGTCAATTAACTATGTTTGATTTAATTTACTCATCTGTAAAAAGAGCAAGAGAAGGAAATGACAAATCACTGCAGAATCTTGTGCCAAGAAAACTCCAAAAAGAGACATAAAGAGCTGGCCATAACTAAACATACACCAACATACAATTAAATGATTGTATTAATTAAATAAATTATATCAAAACAGATAATAAATACTCAAACCTCATTACTTCCTAATTCTTTTACTATATTTTACTATTATCTGTGCTCTTGAGGTCCTTTACATATACTATGTCTGTAGGATAGAAATACTATGCAATGATTTGTTATTATGCATGTCTTTTCTAGCTCAATGTGATATCACATTGGTTACTTTAAATCAGTCATAGTGAGGGGAACATATACCACAAAAATTAGCAAACACTGCAAATCATGGCTTGATTTATTGTTTTGTGGCTACTCTAAGCTTAAGAAAGTGGCAAGAGAAATTGTCAAAAACGCAGATTAAGCCTAAAAGTATGTCATATCTGTAGTTGCTACATTATGAATAACACATAAAAGAACTATGAAAAATTATTCCAGTATTCAAAAATTGTTATCTGATTCAGCAAAGAAGTTGCTCGTCATTGATAAGTAAAATTCAAACATACATCTTCAATGTTTCATTTTCATCTTATTTGTTGGCATAAACAAAAAGTATCACCCAACAATTGTGATGCAAGTACACTTGTTTGTCAGTGACATAAGGGAGTTTTGCTGAATCAGATAATAAAAAAGCGTTTGAATTGTATATGTTTCCTCTATTCATGTCACTAAACAAAAATTAACATAATCAAAAGGGTTAATTCGCTTTCAGAAAGTGAGCCATTTGCCTTTTTTTCTCTTAGGCAGGAGGAGAAGAACCCTTGTTTTGGCAAGTTAGGAGCTCAGTGGATCCTTCTTCACCTAATTGAACGAGCTCCCTCAGTTCACAGGAGTTTTATTATATCAGGAAGAAATCATCTACCAAAGACACATTTTTATTCCAGCCTTCTTGTCAAAGAAACCTTGTTTTGCTTATCCTGAGATACTCAGGAAATTAACACTCTGAAGCTCTAAGAGGGTCCTCAGACAGCACAGATTGGAGAACAGATTGCCTTTGCAGTCCTCCATCCTTTTGTCACACCTTAATAATTATGCACCATAAGTACCCAAATACCTCCTATTGTGCAGAGCTTATGAGCACATTACCAGAGAAGAGGCCAGTGTGAACACAATGCATCAGGAAAGTATTAACTAGTTCCTATCTTTTAGGGGACTGGTGTGCCAGCAAGTAAACTATGATTAAAGAGTAATACCTCAAAGGAGCCCTTTCCCAATCTAAGCACCAGGAATTGGGAGAGAGGGAAGTACATTATCAACATTATGTGGTGAACTATTTTTCAAAAAAAAGAAAATGGCTTACCCATATCAAGCTTTAACCTGAACTATAGAATGGAAAATTTTCTATTTTTTCTTTGTATTTAGAATCACATTACAAATAAAATTTTTGAGGGGCAGGGTGGGAGCAAAAGACGTTTTATTCAGTCTCCCTTGCCCCTAAAATTATTGAATTGAAAGAATGCTCCTGAAACCATTACTAAAAACAATTAAACAAAAACACCTCCTCCACAAAAAAACAAAACAAAACAAAAACCAACAAAAACCCAACAACTAGATCTTCTGCTTTAGGGAGGCAGAACAGTGTTTGTAATTCAAATTCTGATTATCCCTACTCCCTGTATGACTCTGGGCAAATCACAGCCTTTCCCACTTCATTTTTCTCATTTGCAAAATACAAAGGTTGAAGTCAATGGGCTGTGAGGATGCTTACAGCTACTAATGTTGTTATTATAAATAACATTTGTAAAATGTTGCAATGTTAGTGTTTTATAATTATTATCCCCTTTGATCCTCATAACCACTTTGAGAAGCAGGTGCTACTATTATGCTCATTTTACAAATGAGGAAACTGAGGCAAACAGAGGGTAAGTGAACTTCCCAGGGTTACAAAGCTACTAAGTGTTTGAGGCCTGGTTTGAACTAAGGTCCCTTGACTCAAGGCCCAGCACTCTATCCATCTAGTTGCAGCTCTAAATTCCTGATCTCAAGACAACCATCATCTGTTACTGCTAATGCTCTGACGAAAAGATTCCATAAAATTTAAACTTGTACTGAGATGAACACTGAAGACATTTATCCATTAAAGCTATGCTTTACTATCCATTCTCTGCAGCAATTTTGCAGGCAATCATTTTTGTCTTCCCCATATCTACCTATCCTGGTTGACTCTTCATGACACCATTTGAGGTTTTCTTGGCAAAGATACTGGAGTGGCTTGCCATTTCCTTCTTCAGCTCTTTTTACTAATGAGTAACTGAGGCAGAGTTAAGTGACTTGCCCAGCGTCACAGAGCTAGTAAGTGTCTGAGGCCAGATTTGAACTCAGAAAGATGCGTCTCTGTGACTCCAGGCCGAGAACTCTATCTACTACACCACCTAATTGCCCTCCCATCTCTTAGTTTGTTAGAATTCAGCTTAAAGGGAAGCAATTTCCTATCACAAAAAGAGCCCTGGATAGGGGTTTGAATTCTGTTTCTGCTACTTACATGTGTGACTGGATACATTTCTTACATTGTCCAAGCCTCTGTTTCTTCATCTATAAAATGGGGCTAGTAAAATTTTCAGTGGGATCATAGGAACATGAATTTTTAGAGTTGAATGGGATCTTAGAGGCTGTCTCTCAGTACTGTGTTAGGATCTTTTAATTTTAATACTGACTCTCCTGCCCCTTACTGCCTACGAGACCAGGCCGGTTACATTTCACCTACCTTCCAGCGTTCTCTGCTACCCTTATGGGGTTAGGGTTGTGTAAGCTCTCAGCAAATGGAAACAGTCACTACCAATGGTGTTCTTCCAATTATACCCTGAATCTGAATTTCATTTAGCAGATTAACAGATTTGCTTTTACAAAGGACTATTTCCTTTTAAAATGTGCAATCCAAATATACAAACTTCTCTCAACAAGTGGAGGGCATAATCCCTCTCCTTCTCCTACCATATATGCTCTTAGATTTTGGGGAGGGTAAAGAGATTAGGCTCATAGTTTACCCCAATTACTAAAGAACTCAGTCCCAGTTCAAAGTGGAAAACTCCTTTCAGGTTCAATTCTCAGCCATCCTAGCTGGGCTCACTGTCTGTATATTCTCACCTGAAATCCTGACTTTAAAGCCACAGTGCCTATAACTCCTCATCCAGAGGACTGGCTGAGGCACCTGAAATTGAGAAGGATAAATAACACAGAGCCACCTGGCTCATTACTTACAGCAGAGGTAAAAGAGGGAACAGAGGAAGTAGTCCTTTCCCCCTCCCCAGTTCAGTTGATAGCATCCCAGCTGTAGGTGAACTATGATCTTCATCCTCTGGACACTGCAAGCAGGAGACTGACTATTTCAGTCTCAGCAGTTTTAAAGACATAGCCTTTACCAGCATATTCAGTTGATTAAACTAATCAAAGGAGTCTGTTTCTACCACTGCGGTGGGGAATGAAGAACACTTCCATGTTACGTGTCTTAGGCTTGCTCAGACATTCTCACACCCTTAGGGATTATTTGGGTATGCTCCAAAGGGCCTGTTACATAATCATCAAGGTATAGCCTTCCATTACCTTATTTGGAACATCACAATAACCTTATGAGGTAGGTAGTAAAGGATATTATCCCATTTTTCTAGATGAGGAAAATAACTCTAGTTAGGTGACTTGCCTAAAGGTATATGGTGCTAGGATTCAAACCCACATTTGCTGACTCCATTGTCAGTGTTCTTTCTACCTGACAAGTGACATAATGTATTCAGCTAATGTTTATAAATCATAAATTATTATATAGCCCTTTACATCGAGACAAGTATAATTTAGCTCAGTTGGAAGAATTGTAAGAGAAAGAAGACTACCAAGAACTTTGTAGTAGGGACTAAGTGAAGTTAACTATGAATTGCAAGAAGAGGACCCACCTGAGGTGCAGCCAAGATGGTAGAGTAGAAACACACACCTATGCTAGCTCTTCCCCCACAGCTTATAAAATATCTGTAAAAAATGACTCTAAACAAATTCTAGAGAGGCAGAAGTCACAAAACGACAGAGTAAAAGAGATTTCCAGACCAAGGTAGCCTGGAAGGCCAACATGAAAGGTCTATCACATGGGCACAAAGTGGAGCGCAGCCCATGGAGCCCAGTCTAGCCTTGGCCATGGCACCAGCAGGAATAGGATGAGAGCAGGTCTGGTGGCAGAATCCCGAGCAGCAGCTGTGGTTCCCAGGTCCCTCAACCCACAAATTCCAAAGATAGTTTCAAAGGTCAATGAGACAGCTTTTTCACCTGGGTGAGAAGGGAGCAGGATCCTCCCCTAGCTCTGGCCCCAAGCAGTGGTGTCTGTGACAGCAGCATCCATTTTTGAAGCCCTTAGCCTAAAACGATGGGAGAATTGAGCCACTAATCTGGGTTTCAGCCCTGAGTGGCAGCCCTGGTGTGAGGAAGAGTGCTGGTGTGGTGGAGCTGGTGGAGGTTCTGGAAAAGGGAATTTTACTTGCAGATCCTGGGCAGAAAAAATTTGGTAGCTCCCAGACCAGAGCTCAGACCAGGAGAGGAGTAAACTCCTCTCCCTTGATTGTGCCACCTTAGATGAACTGAGAACTCACAGATCCTTACAGTATTCCCTCCTCTTGACAAAGGACTCAAAAGTCAAGTAACTGGCTGGGAAAATGCCCAAAAAAATGGAAAAAAAAATAAGACTATAGAAGACTATGTTCTTGGTGAACAGGTATTTAATTCCATCCTTTTGGATGAGGAAGAACAATGCATACCATCAGAGGAAGACCCAAAAGTCAAGGCTTCTGCATCCCAAACCTGCAAAATAAATATGCAATGCTCTCAGGTCATGGAAGAGCTCAAAACGGATTTTGAAAATCAAGGAAGAGAGGTGGAGGAAAAATTGGGAAGAGAAATGAGAAAGATACAAGAAATTCATGAAAAGCAAGTCAACAGCTTGCTAAAGGAGACCCAAAAAAAGGCTGAGGAAAATAACACCTTTAAAAAATAGGCTAACTCAACTGGAAAAAGAGGTCCAAAAAAAAATGGGAAGAAGGAGGCTTTAAAAAAGCAGAATTAGCCAAATGAAAAAGAAGGTTAAAAAACTCACTAAAGAAAATAGTTCTTTAAAAATTAGAATGGAGGGGGGGTGGAGCCAAGATGGCAGAGTAGAAAGATGCACATACGCTACCTCCGAACCCATTGCCCATAAAATACCTGTAAAAAAAAAGAACCATTGGTGAATTCTGGAGCAGCAGAAGCCACAGAATGGAGCAGATGAGATTTCTGCTCCAGAGAGCCTGAAAACCTCTTGCAAAAGGTCCCTCGTGCCCGGACACAGAGCAGAGGCCAACCCTGCCTTGGCGCCACAGCGCTGAAAGGAGCAGATCTGAGCAGGCTTCAGGGACTGAATCTCCCTCCAGCAGCCACGCAGGTCCCTCCACCCACAGGTGACAAGGGTCGGTGAGAGGGTCCCTTTGGCAGGTTGAGAGGGGAGTGGGGTGTACCCATAACTCAGGCCCCCTCGGGAGGCAGCAGCTGAGGCAGTGGCAGACCAGGGCTCCCCAAGCAGGCAGGAGGCCAGATCCATTGTTGAAGATCTCTGTATAAACCCCCTGAGGGAATAGAGCCCGTGAGGTGGCCCTGCCCTCACCTGAGAACCTGAACTTAATCTCACACTGAACAGCAGCCCTGCCCCCGCCCAAAGCCCTGAGGCTGGGAAGCAGCATTTGAATCTCAGACCCCAAGTGCTGCCTGGGCACATCTGGAGGTGAGGTGGGGGTGGAGAGGACACTCAGAAGTCAAGTCACTGGCTGGGAAAATGTCCAGAAAAAGGAAAAAAAAATAAGACTATAGAAGGTTACTTTCTTGGTGAACAGGCATTTCCTCCCTTCCTTTCTGATGAGGAAGAACAATGCTTACCACCAGGAAAAAATGCAGAAGTCAAGGCTTCTGTATCCCAGCCCACCCAATGAGCTCAGGCCATGGAAGAGCTCAAAAAGGATTTTGAAAACCAAGTTAGAGAGGTGAAGGAAAAACTGGGAAGAGAATTGAGTGACATGCAAGCAAAGCATGAAAAACAAGTAAATACCCTGCTAAAGGAGACCCAAAAAAATGCTGAAGAAAATAAGACCTTGAAAAATAGGCTAACTCAATTGGCAAAAGAGGTTCAAAAAGCCAATGAGGACAAGAATGCTGTCAAAAGCAGAATGAGCCAAATGGAAAAGGAGATTTAAAAGCTCACTAAAGAAAATAGTTCTTTCAAAATTAGAATGGAACAGATGGAGGCTGATGACTTTATGAGAAACCAAGAAATCACAAAACAAAACCAAAAGAATGAAAAAATGGAAGATAATGTGAAATATCTCATTGGAAAAACAACTAACCTGGAGAATAGATCCAGGAGAGACAATTTAAAAATTATGGGCCCACCTGAAAGCCATGATCAAAATAAGAGCCTAGACATCATCTTTCATGAAATTATCAAGGAAAACTGCCCTGAGATTCTAGAACCAGAGGGCAAAATAAGTATTCAAGGAATCCACAGATCACCTCCTGAAAGAGATCCAAAAAGAGAAACTCCTAGGAACATTGTGGCCAAATTCCAGAGTTCCCAGGTCAAGGAGAAAATATTGCAAGCAGCTAGAAAGAAACAATTCAAGTATTGTGGAAATACAATCAGGATAACACAAGATCTAGCAGCTTCTACATTAAGGGATCAAAGGGCATGGAATAGGATATTCCAGAAGTCAAAGGAACTAGGATTAAAACCAAGAATCACCTACCCAGCAAAACTGAGTAGAATACTTCAGGGGAAAAATTGGTCTTTCAATGAAATAGAGGACTTTCAAGCATTCTTGATGAAAAGACCAGAGCTGAAAAGAAAATTTGACTTTCAAACACAAGAATGAAGAGAAGCATGAAAAAGTAAATAGCAAAGAGAAGTCATAAGGGACTTTACAGAAGTTGAACTGTTTACATTCCTACATGGAAAGACAATATTTGTAACTCTTGAAACTATTCAGTATCTGGGTACAGGGTGGGATAACACACACACACATGCACACGCACATGCACACACACATAGAGACAGAGCACACAGAGTGAATTGAAGAGGATGGGATCATTTCTTAAAAAAATGAAATCAAGCAGTGAGAGAGAAATATATTGGGAGGAGAGAGGGAGAAATGGGATGGGGCAAATTATCTCTCATAAAAGAGGCAAGGAAAAGACTTATTAGTGGAGGGATAAAGAGGGAAGGTGAAAGAAAAACATGAAGTTTACTCTCATCACCTTCCACTAAAGGAAGGAATAAAACGCACAGTCATTTTGGTATGAAAACCTATCTTACAATACAGGAAAGTGGGGGATAAGGGGATAAGCAGTGTGGGGGGGATGATGGAAGGGAGGGCATGGGGAGGAGGGAGCAATTTGAGGTCAACAGTCATGGGGAGGGACAGGATCAAAAGATAGAACAGAAGTAATGGGGGACAGGATAGGATGGAGGGAAATATAATTAGTTCTTACACAACACTACTATTATGGAAATCATTTGCAAAACTACACAGATTTGGCCTATATTGAATTGCTTGCCTTCCAAAGGGAAGGGATGGGGAGGGAGGGAGGGCAGATTGGCAGACAGGGGCAATTAGAATGCTTGATGTTTTTGGGTGGGTGGAGGGGACAAAAGGGGAGAAAATTTGGAACCCAGAATTTTGTGAAAATGAATGTTAAAAGTTAAATAAATAAATAAATTTAAAAAAATTAGAATGGAGCAGACGGAAGCTAATGACTTCATGAGAAACTAAGAAATTATAAAACAAATCCAAAAGAATGAAAAAATAGAAGATAAAGTGAAATATCTGGAAAAGAGATCCAGGAGAGACAATTTAAAAATTGTGGGACTACCTGAAAACCATGATCAAGAAAAGAGCCTAGACATCATGTTTCATGAACTTATCAATGAAAACTGCCCTGATATTCTAGAACCATGGGTGAAAATGAATATTGAAAAAATCCGCTGATCACCACCTAAAAGACATCTGAAAAGAGAAACTTCTAGGGATATTGTAGTCAAATTCCAGAGTTCCCAGGTTAAGGAGATAATATTGCAAGCAACTAGGAAGAAACAATTCAAGTATTGTGGAAATACAATCAGGATAGTATACCGTCTACAGCTTCTACGTTAAGGGATAGAAGGACTTGAAATATGATAATTCAGAGGTCAAAGGAACTAGGATTAAAACCAAGAATCACCTACCCAGCAAAACTGAATATAATGCTTCAGGAGAAAAAATGGTCATTCAATGAAATAGAAGACTTTCAGGCATTCTTGATGAAAAGACCAGAGCTGAATAGAAAATTTCACTTTTAGACACAAGAATCAAGAGAAGCATGAAAAGGTAAATAAGAAAGAGAAATCTTAAGGGACTTATTAAAGTTGAACTGTTTACATTCCTACATGGAAAGAGATATCTAAAGAAATGAAACCAAGGTGTGAGAAAGGAGTATATTGGGAGGAGAAAGGGAGAAATAGAATAGAGCAAATTATCTCTCATAAAAGAGGCAAGAAAAAGCTTTTTCAGTGGAGGGGAAAGGGGGGAGGCAAGAGGGAAAAAATGAAGCTGACTCTTATCACATTAGACTTAAAAAGGCAATAACATACACACTCAATTTGGTATGAAAATCTATCTTACACTACTGGAAAGTAGAAGAGAATGGGATAAGTGGGATGGAGGGATGATAGAAGGAATGGCAGATGAGAGGATGGAGTTACAAGAAGTAATCATTTTAGGGGAGGGACAAGGTCCAAAGGAAGAAGAGAATAAATAGGGGACAGGATTGGAGGGAGGGAAATTAGTCTTTCACAACATGACTATTATGGAAGTCTTTTACAAAACTACACATATATAACCTATATAGAGTTGCTTGCCTTCTCAGTGGGAATGGGTGGGGAGGGAGGAATGGAAAGAAGTTGGAACTCAACGTTCCATTAATTGCTTGATGAATGTTGAGAATTGTTTTGAGAAATGTTTTTGCATGCAACTGGGAAATAAGAAATACAGGTAATGAGATATGGAAATCTATCTTGCTCTACAAGAAAAGAGAGAAGATAGGGATAAGGGAAGGGAGGGGTGTGATAGAAAGGAGGGCAGATTGGAGGAAGGGGTAATCAGAATGCACATGGTGCTTTGGGGTGGGGGAGGGGTGGAATGAGAAGAAAATCTGGAAGTCAAAATCATGTGGAAATGAATGTTGAAAACTAAAAAGAAAGAAAAAATATAGAGGATATATATGTATGTATGTATGTATGTATGTATGTATGTATGTATGTATATGTATATAAAAGAAAAAGACACACCAAACTAAACTAAATGTTATAATGAGCAGTTGGGATCTTTTATGGCTCACTGACTGGCTACTACAATACGTTGGGTGAATTTATTCTTCTTTACAGTTCTATTGGCTGCTCATCACTGTCTGATAAAGTAACATGGATTATCCAAATCTTATTTATGGGCTGCATTTTTACAATGGTTTCTGTCTCCAAATAAAGATAAGCCAATTTTCAATTGCTTGCTCTAAATGAATAGAACACACTATGGAGAGACGAAATCTGTCAATCTCTCTCTCTACTCTTTCCTCCCTTCCTTTTCCCCTTCATTCTTTCCCCTTTCCTCTCTCCTACCAAGAGATGCTTTAATTATTTTATTGAAATTATTAAGCTATTGTCATTAGGTTATATCTAAACACCTATGGGGTATACTTTGCTATAAAATGTTCCCAGGAAAATTGGAAAATGGTACAGCAGAAACTGGGTGCAGACCAACATCTTACACCACATACCAAAACAAAGTCCAAAAGGGTACATAATTTAGGTATAAAGGCTCATACTATAAGCAAATTAGGAGAGCAAGGAATGGTTTACCTGTCAAATTTATGGAGAATGGAGGAATTTATGACCAGACAAGAGTTCAATAACACTGTGAAATGCAAAATGAATAATTTTGATTACGTCAAATTGAAAAGTTTTTCGCAAAACCAATGCAACCAAGATTAGGAGGGAAGAAAAAAATTGGGAAAGAATTTTTATAACCAGTGTCTCTGATAAAGGTCTCATTTCTAAAATATATAGAGAACTTAATCAAATTAACAAGACTACAAGTCCTTCCCCAGTTGATAAATGGCTAAATGATATGAACAGGCAGTTTTCAGATGAAGAAATTAAAGTTATCTATAGTCCTATGAAAAAATACTCTAAATCACTATTGATTAGAGAAACGCATATCAAAACAACTCTTAGGTATCACGTCACACTTATCAAATTGGCTAACATGACAAGACAGGAAAATTATAAATGTTGGAGATGTGAGAAAATGCAACACTAATGCATTGTTGATGGAGTTGTGAATTGATCCAACCATTTTACAGAGCAATTTGGAACTATGCCCAAGGGGCTACAAAAATGTGCACACCCTTTGACCCACCAGTTTCACTTCTAGCTGTATCCTAAAGAGATAATAAAAATGGGAAAAAGACCCACATGTACAAAAATATTTATAGCAGCTCTTTTTGTAGTAGCCGAGAACTAGAAACTGAAGGGATGCCCATCAATTGAGGAATGTCTGAACAAGTTGTGGTATATAAATGCAATGGAATACTATTATGTTATATGAAATGATGAGCAAGAAGACTTCAGAAACACCTGAAAAGACTCATATGAACTGATGCTGAGTGAAATGAGCAGAATGAGGAGAACACTGTACACAGTAACAATCACATTGTGCAATAACGAACTTTGATAGACTTGGCTCTTCTCAGCAAAACAACTCCAAAAGACTCACAATGGATAATGTCATCCACATTCAGAGAAAGAAATGTGCAGTATGAATGTATTTGCTTTCTTTTTTTGTTTTGTTTTGTTATTTCTTTCTCATGGTTCCTCCCATTTATTTTAATTCTTCTATACAACATGACTAATGTGAAAATATGTTTAATAAGATTGCATATATGTAGAGCCTATATTGAATTGCATACCATCTTGGGGAAGGCAGAGGAGAAGAAGGCAGAAAAAAATTAAAACTTATCAAAGTGAATGTCAAAAACTATAAATAGGGAGAGGAGCCAAGATGGTGGAATAGAAAGATACACAGATGCTTAGCTCCTACCCCACAGCCCACAAAATATCTGTAAAGAACTCTCAACAAATTCTAGAGCAGCAGAAGCCACAAAACAACTGAGCAGAGGAGATTTCTGTTCCAGAGAGACCTGAAAAACCAATGGAAAAGGTCTGTTGCACACCAGACACGGAGCAGAGCTCAGCCCTGCCTTGACCACTTGGCACCAAAAGGAGCAGATCCAAGCAGGCTTCAGGGACAGAATCTCCAATGGCAGTGCAGGTCCCTCAACCCACAGGTGCCAAAGGTCAGTGAGAGGGTCTTTTCGGCTGGCTTAGAAGGGAGCTGGGTGTCCCCATGCCTCAGGCCCCCTTGGGAGGCAGCAACAGAGGCAGCATCAGACAGGGGCTCCCAAAGCAGGCAGTGGCCCCCATCCATTATTGAAGGTCTCTTCATAAACCCCCTGAGGGAACTAAGCCCCTTGCGGCAGCCCTGCCCCTACCTGAGCAGCTGAACTTGATCTAACATTGAATAGCAGCCCCACACCCACCAAAAGCCTTAGAGGCATTTGAGTCTCAGCCCCCAAGCGCTGGCTGGGCAGAACTGGAGGCAAGGTGGTTGTGGAGAGGAAACTCAGAAGTTAAGAAAAAGCTGAGAAAATGCCCAGAAAAGGGAAAAAAAATAAGACCATAGTAGGTTACTTGCTTGGGGAGCAGGTGTCTCCCCCCATCCTTTCGAATGACGAAGAATAAGGCATACTGTCAGAGGAAGTCAAGGCCCCTGCCTCCAAAAGGAACTTAAAATGGGCTCAGGCAAGAGAAGACTTTAAAAAAAAAGTTAGCAGCTTACTAAAGAAACAATTTGAGTACTGTGGAAATACAAGCAGGATAACACAGGATCTGGCAGCTTCAACATTAAGGGATCGAAGGGCTTGGAGTGCGATATTTCAGAAATCAAAGGAACTGGGATTGAAGCCAAGAATCACCTACCCAGCAAATCTGAATATAATACTACAAGGGAAAAAAGGTCATTCAGTGATACAGACAAGTTTCAAAATTTCATGTTGAGGAAAAGACCAGATCTGTATTTAAAAATTTGACTTCCCAAGACAAGAATCAAGGGAAGCATGAAAAGGGAAACAGAAAAAGAAAAATCATAAAAAACTCTCTAAAGATGAACTATTTACATTACCACATGGAAAGAAAATATTTTTAACTCTTGAATCTTTTCTCAGTATTTGGGTAGTTGGAGAGATTGTACAGACACACACACACAGACACACACACATACACATAGATAGACAGTATAGGGTATGTTATATCAGAAGAGATGATATCCACACACATACAAAAAATACAATAAAATAAAATAAAATAAAAATTAAGGAGTGAAGGAGGAAAATTCTGGGAAGAGAAAGGGAGTAATGGAATGGGGTAGGCTATAACCCATAAAAGAGATAAGAAAAATTTTATTCAATGGAGGAGACAAGGGAGAAGGGGAGGAGGGGAGGGAAATAAAGTGACTCTCCCCATGTGTGGCTGAAGGAGGGGATAACATACTCACTAAATTTGATATGAAAATTTATATACCCCTGAGGAAAGTACGCGAGGAGGCAACAAGTGGAGCAAGGAGAATGTTAGAAGGGAGGGCAAATGGGAGAAGGGAGTCACTAGAAATAAGCACTTTCAACAAGGGACAAGGTCAATTGTAGGGGGGAAATAAGTGGGAATAGGATAGGTCAGAGGGCAATATAATTAGTATTACACAACATGATTACTATGGAAGTCTTTTGCAAAACAACACATATTTAATCTGTATCGAATTGCTTGCCTTCTCAGTAGGGCTGGGAAGGGAGGGAGGAGGGAGAGAAATTGGAATTTGAAGTATTAGAAACTAATGTTGAGAGGTGGAGCCAAGATGGCAGAGTAGAAAGACACACATACACATAGTTCCGAACCCACAACCCATAGAACATCTACAAAGAAGTAACTCACAGCGAATTCTGCACCCAGAGGCCACAGAACATTGGAGCGAGGGAGATTTCTGTTCCAGAGAGACCTGCAAACCTCTTGCAAAAGGTCCTTCGCGCTGTGGACTGGGCGCCGGGACTGGGAGCTGAGTACAGCTCTGCCGCGGCCGTTGCACCAAGAGGAAAAGATAGGAGCAGGCTTCAGGGACGGGATCTCCAGCGGCCACGCGGGTCCCTCCACCCACAGGTGACAGGGGTCGGTGAGAGGGTCTCTTTGGTGGGTCGAGAGGGGAGTGGGGTGCCCCCATAACTCAGCCCCCCTTGGGAGGCAACAGCGGAGGCAGGAGCAGACCATGGCTTCTCAAGCAGGCAGGAGCACGGATCCATTGTTGAAGGTCTCTGCATAAACCCCCTTAGGGAACTGAGCCTGTGAGGCGGCCCTACCCCAACCTGAGCAGCTGAACTTAATCTCACACGGAATAGCAGCCCTGCCTCCGGCCAAAGCACTGAGGCTGGGAAGCAGCATTTGATTCTCAGACCCCAAACGCGGGCTGGGAGGATCCGGAGGCGAGGTGGGTGTGAGGAGAATATTCAGAGTTCAAGTCACTGGCTGGGAAAATGCCCAGAAAAGGGAAAAAAAACCAAGACTATTGAGGGTTACTTTCTTGGTGAGCAGGTTTCTCCTCCCCTCCCTTCTGATGAGGAAGAGCAGTGCTCACGATCAGGTGAAGACACGGAAGTCAGTGCTTCTACATCCCAGCCCACTCAATGGGATCAGTTCTGGGAAAAGGTATTAAAGAGCCCAAACAATTTTCAAAATCATGATAGAGAGGTGGAGGAAAAACTGGGAAGAGTAATAAAAGACTTGCAAGCAAAGTATGAACAACAAATCAGCACCCTGCTAAAGGAGACCCAAAAAAATGCTGAAGAAAATAACACCCTGAAAAATAGGCTAACTCAATTGGCAAAGGAGGTTCAAGAAGCCAAGGAGGAGAAGAATGCTTTCAAAAGCAGAATGAGCCAAATGGAAAAGGAGATTCAAAAGCTCACTGAAGAAAATAGTTCTTTCAGAATTAGAATGGAACAGATGGAGGCTAATGACTTTATGAGAAACCAAGAAATCACAAAACAAAACCAAAAGAATGAAAAATATGAAGAGACTGTGAAATATCTCATTGGAAAAACAACTGACCTGGAGAATAAATCCAGGAGAGACAATTTAAAAATTATGGGTCTACCTGAAACCCATGATCAAAAAAAGAGCCTAGACATCATCTTTCATGAAATTATCAAGGAAAACTGCCCTGAGATTCTAGAACCAGAGGGCAAAATAAGTATTCAAGGAATCCACAGATCACCTCCTGAAAGAGATCCAAAAAGAGAAACTCCTAGGAACATTGTGGCCAAATTCCAGAGTTCCCAGATCAAGGAGAAAATATTGCAAGCAGCTAGAAAGAAACAATTCAAGTATTGTGGAAATACAATCAGGATAACACAAGATCTAGCAGCTTCCACATTAAGGGATTGAAGGGCGTGGAACAGGATATTCCAGAAGTCAAAGGAACGAGGAATAAAACCAAGAATCACCTACCCAGAAAAACTGAATATAATACTTCAGGAGGAAAATTGGTGTTTCAATGAAATAGAGGACTTTCAAGCATTCTTGATGAAAAGACCAGAGCTGAAAAGAAAATTTGACTTTCAAACACAAGAATGAAGAGAAGCATGAAAAAGTAAATAGCAAAGAGAAGTCATAAGGGACTTTACAGAAGTTGAACTGTTTACATTCCTACATGGAAAGACAATATTTGTAACTCTTGAAACTATTCAGTATCTGGGTACAGGGTGGGATAACACACACACACATGCACACGCACATGCACACACACATAGAGACAGAGTGCACAGAGTGAAATGAAGAGGAGGGGATCATATCTTAAAAAAAATGAAATCAAGCAGTGAGAGAGAAATATATCAGGAGGAGAAAGGGAGAAATGGAATGGGGCAAATTATCTCTCATAAAAGAGGCAAGCAAAAGACTTTTTAGTGAAGGGAAAAAGAGAGGAGGTGAGAGAAAAACATGAAGTTTATTCTCATCACATTCCACTAAAGGAAGGAATAAAATGCACAGTCATTTTGGTATGAAAACCTATCTTACAATACAGGAAAGTGGGGGATAAGGGGATAAGTAGGGTGGGGGGGATGATTGAAGGGAGGGCACGGGGAGGAGGAAGCAATTTGAGATCAACACTCATGGGGAGGGACAGGATCAAAAGATAGAACAGAAGTAATGGGGGACAGGATAGGATGGAGGGAAATATAATTAGTTCTTACACAACACCACTATTATGGAAGTCATTTGCAAAACTACACAGATCTGGCCTATATTGAATTGCTTGCCTTCCAAAGGGAAGGGGTGGGGAGGAAGGGAGGGCAGATTGGCAGACAGAGGCAATTAGAATGCTTGGTGTTTAGGGATGGGGGGAGGGGACAAAAGGGGATAAATGTGGAACCCAAAATTTTGTGAAAATGAATGTTAAAAGTTAAATAAATTAATAAAAAAAAAAAGAAACCAATGTTGAGAATTTTTATTGCATGTAATAGGGAAATAAGAACTACAGAGATAGAGGTATGGAAATTCATCTTGACGTCCAAGAAAAGAGAGAAGATGGGGATAGGAGAGGGGTGGGGTGTGATGGAGAGGAGGGTACATTGAGGGAAGGAGTAATCAGAATGCAAGGTATTAGGAAGCAGGGGGAGGGGAGTGATGGGGAGAAAATTGGACATGTTATATAGTGAGGTAAAAGCAATTAGTATTAAAACAATAGACTGAATTAATTACTGAGAATAAATCAATGACATCTTTAGTTTGGAGAAAAGAATTTCAGTTTAAATTTCCTAGAGGAAGGTAACCTCGGGTAAAATTTGGCATTGATGGAAAAGTCAAGGTTTTAATGGTAAATTTGATTTTATGATTGCCATTTAATCAGGAACTAGAACATGTATAGAAAGACATGTAAGTCACGTAAGACTTGCCTCAAAAGATGTTCCTCAGCCAAAGTGAAACTATAATCATATTTGAAACCCAGTTATTGGAACTTGTCATTTTTAGATGCTATGGGACTATTAAGTGACTGTTCTGAGTCTAACTCCAGGTATGGGTAGCAAGAAAGGTGATCTGAGCCTCCAATCCATGATGCCAGTAAGCTGATGAGATGCTGGTATGAACTGCATAGGTGATCTTAAGGGAAGGGTTGGGCTGAGGTGTGATTCTCCTGACTCAATTTCCCCACTGACATCTGGTAAACTTCAAGCCTGACTGAATGCAAGTAGACAATCTAATCATGCCTGGAATTGACATGAAGTTGGGGAGATATTGTATCTCTGCAATTCCCTTACTATTAGTGGCAATTTCCTATAGTCAAGAGGTTTGTAAGCTTATTATCAGATCTATTCAATTATAGATTATGGGTAGGGGAACATCCGAGGTTGTCTAAAATTAAGCTATTAGGCACAGGACTTTAGACCAACAACAGTAAGTTAGGGTCCTTTAATTCTTAGTAACACTGTGGAGACAATTAGGTCAAGAGCTTTTGAAGTTAGCAACATAAATATTATCTGTGTATCAGTTGGCTAGTGTTTAAAAAAAATTCTTTTGTGGTCCATATTGTAAATGCTTTAAAAAGATGTATCACCTGACCAAAAGTCTGAATTGTTTTTTCTGTTATAAACGGTGTTAAAAATAAATAAATAAATGGAAAGAAAACTAAAAATAAATAAACTTATTAAAAAAAAAATTCCCAGAGTAGACACTTCTTTCATTAGCGTATATAAACAATTCATCTGTGACTGAAGAACCTCAGACAGTTGCTTAGAGTCACTGAGAGATTTAAGTGCTTTGCCCATGGTCATACAGTTCATACGTAGCCTGAGACAGGACTTAAATTCATAACCTCTTGACTCCTCTTTTTTTTCTTAGCTATGCCAACCCCATCTCCATAATGCTATGTTGTCTCTCATAAAAACAGTAAATGCTGATTAAAATAATATGTTATATTTCTCTCAGTAGCAGTATGTAACACAAAACCCAAAGCTGCTAAAGAAATACTGAACTCAGGACATGCCAAGCTTCCTTTTGAAAAATCAAAATCGTTTTTGAGTTAGACACTGTATGATTTTAGCACATTTTTCTAAATGAATTTTGTGCCTAAGAAAGGTACTGGATTGACAGACTTGGAGAGAAATCTTCTGTTTATCCCACAGATGAAGACAGCATGGGCAGCAGTAGTATAAGCTATCTACTTTTAGGCAGGTAGAAAGATTACATATATATATATGTATATATATATACACACATACATACATATATACATATACATGTATATATACACACATATATACATATATGTATATACATATATATTACATATACATACACATATTTTTGTGTGTTTATGTGTGTATGTATAGACACATACATGTATGCATATGTATATATACACATACTATATATAAAATGCATGTAAATATGTATACATATTTGATATATGTATAAATATTAATAAAAATATAAAGTATATATACACATCATACATATATGTGTGTGTGTATATTCACACTCCTGTCAATGCTGGTTTAAATTTCTCACTTATACCAGGTTCATATAAAAGAAAGCTTTTTGTGTTTTTGACTCACATCTCCCACTCCTTCCTATGCTAAGCTGGTCTTCTCTGCCAGTTCCAGAATTAATATAAATCTGTCCATGTTGCTGGCTCCAGGTTGGAGCCAAAATAACTAATATCACCATTTCTAATCTTCAACAATCAATCATTTTAATCTGTATATTCAGCTACACACAATTTGACCTTGTTAGAACAAGATGGAGCCTAGGTTCAAAATGAGATGAAGACAGGAGGAAGTAGCAGCCATTCCCTACCCCCAACCCCCTTTTTACTCCTGGACATAACAGACGTCTAGTCCATTCAACAACAGCTTTTAGTATGAACCTGTAAAGAAGGCTATTCAATGGAAATTTGACTGTTTAAGGGCCATTTTTCTCTGGATAATCATTCCTTCTTAATACCCATTACCTTTAACCTTTCTATAGCAGAATTAAACAGTCGCCTTGAGGATCTCCATTTATAGCTTTAGATCTATATAATTGCCTGGCCAAAAACAATAAAAATACCAGCTAAACTCCTGAAAATGCTACCTAATATCTTCAATCTTATCCATACCAAGTGATGACCTATAATACCCAACGTGAGCTACTATTGTGATTAACTTAAAGTCTCCCGAATAACTCAATCTCAAATATGGTTTTAATTATGGGTGGACTGGGAAGCAGATAGGTGGACCTGTTAGTAAGTTTACTCTCCCCCACTCTCCAACTGTGAGTAGAGCTTCCCTTGGCCTTATTCTTTCTTTGTGCTGTGAGTTTCTTCTCCACTCCCTCTCACCCCTTCACTTTGGGGACTGGTTTCCTTTCAAACCCAGCCATGCACAAGGGGATTAGAGCTGCCTAAATCACCCTAGACAGCCACTGTGGAGATTACTGCCTCATTTTAATCCTAGGGCACAACCCCATTGAAAGTATTCTGTCTGCTCTGTGATTTTGTTTAGAAAAATCAATAAATTATCTTTCTTTTTCAATATGAGCCCCCAGCCAGTGCATCTAAGTGTTATAGGACATACAACTTAATTGTAAACCATGGTTTTAATAGCATGAGAGTTAAAGGTAAAACATAAACCTAAAGTTTCCAAATCCCTGTGGCTTAGTATGCTTCTAAGAGAATACCACCACCACCACAAAACAAAGCAGGAAAAACAACCTAGAACTGTTCTCTTTCTTCCTAGGAATTGTAGGATCAGGAAATGATTGAATGGGCAAACAAATAGGGATATGTACAGCGACTCTGGGTAGAATGAAATCCTTTACCAAAAGATGCCTGTCATCTCTGATTTAATCACCTTCTTACCTCAGTCTTATTCCAGTACATAGTGATCATTTCCTCTGCTCTCATCTCCACTGCTCTTTCCCACAAGGTAAGAAGGCCCACATCTCATTCATTCTCTTTGCATTTTCATCCCAATCCCAAATTTCAGTCCCTAAGCTTTTCTCCAACATGCCAGCCCTATTTCCTCAAAGATTATTTCTACCCCCTCCATCCCAAGGAGTCTGTCTGTCTCCCACAAACCACTGAAAACTGGAAGCAATTGAAAATAACATCTGAGCGCCATCTCTCTCTCACCTTCAGCTCATCGGCCTAAGGAAATAGGCCTGATTTGTCCAATCTGAAAGCTCACCTTATGTGCCCAAAGTAAAGCTTTTTTGTTTTAAATATCCTGACTATTTTATCCAAGTCTTCAGGAGGTATTTGTTAGCATGAGTATACCTCAGAGGGATTGAACTGGGGTTTACCCCAGAGAACATGGTTAGGGAAGAGGCTATGGGGGCATACCATGAAACATAAGGAACACTGAGCCTGTTCAGTGGTCACTTTGAGGCAGAGCACGAAGGCTTTTGCCTCTTAATAAAAGGCATTTGTCACCAGTCTTGTAGTTGATCCCTATGTATCCTCTGCTATGATGGGGTAGGGTGTGTTAGAGACTATTGGCTATTGGAAGAGCTTGCCACCAAGAGGCATTTGTATCTTCTTACCCTCTTCCCAACCAGGGAAGAGACTATCTGAATATCTGCTGCTGACTATAGATAGCTCTCCCTGGGGATTCTTTCTGTCTTCATTCTCTCTCCTCCATTTCTTCTCCCCTTAGTGTCTATGGCAGTTACAATCATATGCTTGTCTGAGAGAGGTTGAGAATATATCTTCAGACTCTAGCTGCCTCTGTGGTTTTGTATTCTTTCCCTAAGCACAAATGACTAAGAACAGCCTACCTGAAATGAAAATTTCTAGCAATTTCATGAGGTCAGAAGTTCCTGGGTCTAAGTGATGACTTCCCACCAACAGGTGAAACAACCTCTCAAAGGAGAAGAGCCCTCTGCCAAGAGACTAAACCCAAGCCATGTATGGGCTTGTGGCTTATTAGAAGATAGTAACCTTTAGTCAACTGTTCATCAGTAAAGAGTTAAGGCAGAGGTGAAACGTTCGAACAGTGGACCCACAAATGTTTCCTCTTGTAAAATTTCAAGTATCAACTTCCTAAGGGAACATAATAGTGTAACGCTAACCCTATCTCCTTTACAATGCTATTATGCATGTGGAAAGTACTTTATAAATCATAAAATATTATATGTTTCAGTTTTTATGACGTTTTCGTATATTTCACGTTTTAAGCATTTGTCAATGCATACTTAACGAGTCTCTTTTGGTAAGTATTTTTTTCCTCTTGAAAGAAATTAATAGCTATCCTATACCACATCTATTTTGAACATTGAGTACTCTTAGAAGGGATTCTGTTAATCCCTTTTTGGGAGATCCTAGTCAAGAACAAAGCGTAGAGATAAAATTGGCTGTGCTCAGAGTTCTACTCTGGGAAGAGGATATAATAAGATAGAGGCAATGAGAAAAAAAAAGCCCAGCAACTCTCTTTAGAAGACAGCTTCACTCAGGACTGAATTCAGTCTCTGAGAGCCTAGAGCTGGAGCCCCTTGGAATGGATGAGATGCCCCAGCATTCAGGCTAAGGATTTTTACAAAGAAAGGAAGTTGGTCAATACAATTTTTATTTAAAATACTCCTAAAATCATTTTTATAGGAATGAACCAGTTGATGTCAAAGTGGGAAGTAGATAGGTAACTTCATCAACAAGAATATCTCCTAGACTTCTTGTCCTCAGCAGAATATAAAATATGATATGATGTATAATATAATATAGTACAATACAACATAATTCAATATAATTAATATAATATGATGTTATATGACATAATATGACATAGTATAACATAATACAACATAATATAACATAATATAGCATTATATGACATACATAATATAATACAGTGATGTGGCATGACATGATGTGAATAGCATATTTTCCATTCTTTCCATGAATATTATGTCATTTGATCTCTTCTTTTAAGCAAAAATATTTCATTTGTCTAGTGTTTCCTTTCCTCCTTCCTAAGTCTTTCCAATGATTGGATTTTTTTGTGATATAATGGAGAAAATACTGTTCTCGGAATTAGAAGATATAATATAAAGTCCTAATCTGGCACCTACCAACTTTGTCTCCCTGGACAAGTCATTTATCTTCTCTGTGACTTAGTTTCCTCACCTACAAAGGGATAATAATGCTAGCCCTATCTCCTTCACAGGGCTATAATTCCTGCAGAAAATACTTTATGCATCAAAAATATAATATAAATGTTAATTTTTATGATGTTTCCTCATCTCTCAAACTTATCACTGAAAATAGATTCCTGAGTTGGGTCATTTTCTTTTATGTGCTAGAACAGAAACATCCAAATTATCACCACAGCATCTAATAATAATAATAACAGTGATAGCTAACATTTATGTAGCACCTACTTTGTGCCAAGCCCTGTACAAAGTCCTTTAAAAATAATCTCATTTGATCCTCACAACAACCTGTGAGGTAGGTGCTACTGTTATCCCCATTTTATAGATGGAGAAACTGAGACAAAGAGTCTAAATGACTTGCCAATGGTTATACAGCTAGTAAGTATCTGAGGCTGGAACTGAATTCAGATCTTCCTAACACTCTATGCACTGAGCTGTCTACATGCCTCTCTGCCTAAGAGGTACATCTTAAACTTAGGGTTTCTTCATGAATGAAGGACTTGAGGGAACACAGTAAGAAATTAGTTTGGGGAAAATATGTGGCTAGGTTAGTGATTTAGTCCCTCATAATGGGATAAAGTAGGAATATAGTTACTGTGAGACCAATTGTCAAGATTGGAATGGTACCCAAAGTAAAGCTGTTAATATCAAGTTAATGAACTATGGGACATAGATTTTTTAAAAAATATTTATCCTTCTTTGAGACTTTTGCCCCTGGACCTTAGTCTTCTCATAACTGAGTACATATTCTCTATGGCTGTATCTTCCTGATATGAAATTTTCTGCATTTCTGGACCTCTGCTACTTGTATCCACAGCCTTACTCCACTTCTAACACTAGATTCAGTTTGACCCTTATTATAATGGCACTTTTGCCCCACTTGTTCTTTTTTAATTTTTTCCAATTCAGATACTTCTCTGATTTCAGACCTACTTTTAGACTCCCATCATCTGTGCAAGACACCTTGCATCCAATATCTAGATGGCACAATAGAAGGCTTATATTGATTCCTGGTTGCTGCCTATGATAACACAATCATTTTCCTGATGAAACATCCCTGAAGGTCATAGCTTCCTTCCTGGTCTGGGAACACAAAATTTGCAAGCCATAAGCCTTAATAGGTACCTGAGATCATGGTTGTCCCCAAGTCTCTGCCATACTCTGATGACTTACTGACCAGATGAATTTCCAGATTGAAACAATGTGGGACCACATCCAGGGAAACTTAGTGACACTGTATTCTTGTTGTATATTTTGGCTGTATTAGGGCCAAGTAAAATTCCTTTATTAAATATTCAGTGACTTGTGAGAGTCATATATCATCCCACAACACTGAATCTGAACTAAGAGAGTGCTAGCTTTAGGGTCACGCCTACAATACACCTTTTACAGTCTGGACTATCTTGACAATTTTGTTCCCACTTTGTCCCTTTGATCATTTTAATTGCATTTCATTGGGTCTTCCATAGCATGGGTAAGATGAAATGGAACTATTGCCATAATTCTCACATTCTAGGTTGACATATACCCCAAGATTATAGAAGAGTGGAAAAGTGTTTTATATATTTTTCAGAGATCTCCTGAAATGATACTTTGAATTTCATTTTCCTTTTGGGTCATAGAGGAACTTTGCAATTATATCCACAGTGATTCCTACCTAGGTCTCTTTCCTGAATGGAATAAATAACTTTCAGTCCATTATCTTATTAGTTTTGTTTGAATGAGTTTTCCTAATTATGTAATCTTGCACCTGACTATGGTAATAACATTTATATTGACTTTCTTGAAATAAAATTTCCTTAGAATTTTTTGTGAATTGTGTTTTTATATTACAGGGAAAACCAGTACCTGTCTGGAACTTTCGACTGTTGAAGGAAATTTCCACAGATTGTTTTTGGAGGAGGAGAACTTCATATTTTCAGAGTGTGTCAGAGAACCAGAAATCAACCATTTCTCACCACCTGATCTCATTACCATGTTGCCCAGTAATTTTTTCTTATATTATACTCTTATGAACCATACCACATGGTTTACAATCACAACCAGTTGTGATCTGAAATGCCAAGCCTAACATCATATTTCCTGAATATAATGTCATTAGACAGTCATGTTTTATGATTATGACAGGAAGGCTGTGACAGATGACACTTTGAGAGTGTTAGGGGGTAAAAGCTCACATAGCACTTAATCAAGTGGTGGCAGTGTCTAAAAGGATTAAACTCAATTGGACCGCAACTGGCAGAATTATTTTTCCTGTTGCTATCTTATAGCTGACAACAGACTACTGCATACCTTAAACCTTACTCCCATAATCTGATGCATATTCCAAACAATTTGCTCCTATTTTGAGAAACACCAGAAATAAGAGCATTGGACTGGCAAGAGGACCCTTGAAAACTATGGCTTGCTAGGGAGACATTACTGCTCGTCATAAAACACACAAGAATTTCCCATTGAGATTGTCTTCTCTGTTGTTGCTATTATTTCCCGCTTTCATTGTGATTTCTAAATATTCCTCCACGGAAATGCTCAAAAAAATATTCAGAGTAAACCTTCTAACTAGCAAGCCTCTTTTTTATGGTCTTATGCTTCCTTAATAAAAATGCTGGTGTATTTCACCAACACCATCAGATGGAGATATCTTTAATTATTTTAGTTTAAACACAGAAAAAAATGAATTGATTTTGAACTTCGTGGAAGGTCACATACCTTTTTGGTACCTAAAAGAACAACAATAATAACAACTATTGTGTAAAAATAACTATCTAAGGGATAAAATCCAAAAGGAGAATCCAAAATGAAATAAGGTTTCTTAGAACTACATCCTTTCCTCAATCGTCCTCCCCCCCACAAATATTGAAAATTCTGCTACTATTATTACTCTTATTTTACTACCACCATGACCACAGGGCCTATTGCATTTATTTTAAATAGTATCTAATTTTCCCCAATTGCATATCAACATAAGTTTTAGCATTCATTTTTATAAGATTTTGAGTTCTAAATTCTTCTCCCTCCCCCTATCCCTCTCCTCTTCCTAAAACGATGGGCAATTTTATATAGGTTACACATGTACTAACATATAGAATATATTTCCATATTAGTCATAGTTATGAAATAAGAAAGATCCAAAGAATAAAGAATAAGAAAGAAATTAAAAAAGAATGAAGTAAGCAAAAAAAATGTGCTTTGATTTGCATTCAGAATCCATCATTTCTTTATTTGGATGTGGATAGCATGGCTTCATGAATCCTTTGCTCTTGTCTCTGATTTTTGCGTTGCTGGGGAAATCTGAGTCATTCATAGCTGATCATCACACAGTGTTGCTGATACTCTATACAATACTTTCCTGGTTTTGCTCATTTCACTTTGTATCAATTCAAACAAGTCTTTCTAGGTTTTCCTGAAATGTGCCTGTTTAACATTTCTTACTGCACAATAATATTCCATTATGTTTATATACCACAGCTTGTCTAGTTATTCTCCAATTGATGGCATACCCTCAATTTCCAACATTTTGCCACCACAAATACAGCTACTATAAATATTTTTGCACATGTAGGTCCTTTTCCCATTTTTTTTACAATTTCTTTGTTACAGAAACCTGGTGTTGCTGGATCAAAGGGTATGCAGAGTTTAGTTGCCTCTAGGACATAGTTCCAAATTGCTCTCCACAATGGCTGGATTAGTTCTCAACTCTACCAATAGTGTCCCAATTTTCCCACATCATCTCCAGCATTCGTAATTTTCCTTTTTTTGTTACATTAGCCAATCTGATTGGCATGAGGTAGTGGCTCAGAGTTGTTTTGATTTGTATTTCCTTAATCAAAGTGAGTTAGAGAACTTCTTCATATACCTATAGATAGCTTTGATTCATCTGAAAACTCCCTATTTATATCCTTTAACCATTTATCAATTGGGTAATGGCTTGTATTCCTATAAATCCAGTTCTCTATACATTTAAGAAATGAGGCCTTAATCAGAGACACTTGCTCTAAAGATTTCTCCCCCAGCTTTCTGCTTTCCTTCTAATCTTGGTTGCATTTGGTTTTCTTCATAGTTTCCTCCCTTATCTCTTTTAATTACTCCTATTTCTACATTGTCTGAGATCAGGGTTGCTACCCCTGCTTTTTTTATGTCAGCTAAACCATAATAGATTCTCTTTTTAAAATTAATTAATTAATTTTAGTCTTCAACATTCATTTTCACAAGATTTTGAATTCCAAATGTTCTCCCCATGTCTCCCTCCCCCACCCCAAGATGGAATACATTCTGATTATCCCTTCCCCAGTCTGTCCTCACTTCTATCATCCCCTTCCTACCCCTTCCACCTTACTTTCTTGTAGGGCAAGATAGATTTCTATACCTCATTGCCTGTATACCTTATTTCCCAGTTGTATGTAAAAATAATTTTTAACATTTGTTTTTGCAACTTTGAGTTTCAAACTATCTCCCTTTTTCTCTCCCCACCCACCCCTCATCGAGATGGCAAGTAATACAGTGTAAGTTATACATGTGTCATTATGCAAAACACTTCCATAATAGTCATGCTATGAAAGACTATATTTCTCTCCACCCTATCCAGCCCCCCATTTATTCTATTCCTTCCTTTGATCCCGTCCCTTTTCAAAAGTGTTTGTTTCTGACTGCCCCTTCCCCCAATCTGCTCTCTTTTGTATCATCCTGTCCTCTCATCCCCTTCCCCCTACTTTCCTGTAGGATACCCAATTTAGTGCATGTTATTCCCTCCTCTAGCCAAATTTGATAAGAGTTAGGTTCACTCATTCCCTCTCACTTCCCCCAACCCTCTCCACTATAAAAGCTTTTTCTTGCTTCTTTTATGTAAGATAATTTACACCATTCTATCTCTCCTTATCTTCTCCCTTTTTCTCTCACCCTTAATTTTATTTTTTAAATATCATCCCTTCATATTCAACTCACCCTGTGACCTCTGTCTGCATATATATGTATATTTATATATTATGTATGTATGTGTTTATATGTGTATGCAAGTATATATATGTATATTTGTATGTATACATATATATGTATATGTATATATGTATAGATAGAGATAGGGATATTTCCTCCAACTATCCTAATACTGAGAAAGTTTTAATGACTTATAAATATCATCTTTCCATGTAGAAATGTAAACAGTTCAACTTTAGTAAGTGCCTTATGATTTCTCTTTCCTGTTTGCCTTTTCATGCTTCTCTTGAGTCCTGTATTTGAAAGTCAAATTTTCTATTGAGCTCTGTTCTTTTCATTAAGAATGCTTGAAAGTTCTTTATTTTTTTGAATGTATATTTTTTCCCTGGAGTATTATACTCAGTTTTGATGGGTAGTTGATTCTTGGTTTTAATCCTAGCTCCTTTGACCTATAGAATATCATATTCCAAGTCCTTTGATCACTTACGGTAGAACCTGCTAAATCTTGAATTATCCTGATTGTGTTTCTACAACACTTGAATTGTTTCTTTCTGACTACTTGCAATATCCTCTCCATGACCTGGGTACTGGAATTTGGCTACCATATTCCTAGGAGATTTCCTTTTGGGATCTCTTTCAAGAGGAGATTGGTGAATTCTTTCAATTTCTTTTTTACTCTCTGGTTCTAGAATATCAGGGCAGTTTTCCTTGATAATTTCTTGAAAGGTGATGTCTAGGTTCTTTTTTTCATCATGGCTTTCAAGTAGTTCAATCACCTCTCCTGGATCTGTTTTCTAGGTTGTAGCACCAATGCAATATTCACAGCACCTACATCCACTATGAATATCCCAGCACAATTTTGAATCCTGAAATACAACAGACTCTCCACATGGAAAACAGAACCACAACATTTATTCAGACACCAGAAAGCCAAGTCCATCATAGTAATAAAAACCTATTCATGAAAATAATGCAGAGAACAACACTGTCTCCAAGTCTTCCCCCATTAGGCTTCCTACAAACCAGGTCCCTTAAACAAAATGCCCTTCTCATACTCACAGCCAGCTGTGGTCTTTCCTGAATCCTTCAGTTCTCACTGCTCTCTCCTTAATTTCTAATTTCTTCTCAGCTATGCCGTAGCTTTGCTTCTTTCTGCTCCACCCATTCAGCAAACTCCTCCCACCACATGCTCCATGTGACTTCCTCTTCCATGTGACCCAAGCAGGTCACATGGGCCTATTAATAAATGGTAAAGCTCTCCCTATTTAAATTACCATTACATAGGTCAGTGGTTTTTCCAATGGGATTTCACATTGTCTTCTATTTTTTTTTCATTCTTTTCATTCTGTTTTATAATTTCTTTATTTCTCATAAAGTCATTAACTTCCATTTTCTACATTCTAATTTTTTACAGAACTATTTTCTTCAGTGAGCTTTTGGACCTTTTTTCCTTTTGCCAAATTCTGCTTTATAAATCACTCTTGTCCTCATTGGTTTTTTGCACTTCTTTTTCCATTTGGGTTAGTCTATTTTTAAGGTGTTATTTTCTTCAGTATTTTGGGGGGTCTACTTTAATAAGCTGTGGACTCATTTTTCATGACTCTTATATCACTCTCATTTTCTTCCCAATTTTTCCTCTGCTTCTCTAACTTGATTTTTCTGTACTTCTCTACTTCTTCCCAATCTTTCCTCTAATTCTCTGACTTGAGCTCTTCCATGGCTTGTGATCAATTAATATTTTTCTTGGAGGCTTCGATGTAGGAGCTTTGACTTTGTTGTCTTTTTCTGGTTGTATGTTTTGGTTTTCTTTGTGACCAAAGTAAGATTCTATAGTCTGAGGTTTTTTTACACTGTTTTCTCATATTCCCAGCCAAATACTTGACTTTCTAACTCTTTATTAAGGTAGGACTGTGCTACCAGTGTATCAGGTATCTTGTCCCAAACTTCAAGCGTTTGGTGCAACTGTTTTCAGAGATACTTCTAGGGTCCTGTAAATTTTCAGTTCTTCCAATATGGTATGATGAAAGAAGAGGTGTTTATTCATTTCCTGACCTGTGTTCTGTTGTGTGAGTGACCACAAACACTCTTTTATGCCTTGGAACTGTGAGGAGAATTCCATCTCCACTGCCACCAAAAGTTCTACCACAGCAGCACTCTTCCTCATCCCAGGGTTACCACCCAGAACCAAGCCCAGATCAAAGCACAAGCAAAACAAGAGAATCCTGCATTAGCACCAGCCAAGAGATCTCTGCAATCTCCCTCTGAAAAGCTGCTCAATCCCCACTCCATCTGTGGTCCAGGAACTTCAGAAGCAGAATCTGCTGTTGCCATATTCCTGTGGTTGGGGTTGGACTATGCTCCTCTCTCACCCAGATCTGACAAAGTTTTCCCACTGACCTTCTATACTGTTTTTGGTATTTCTGGGTTGAAAAGTGTGGAAACTACCACAGCTGTCAATGATTCAGTATGCTGAGGCCTGCTCTGGCCCCATCTATACCCTCACAGCCCATGCTGGACTGTACTCCACTCCCAGTCAGAATGCAATAGAATCTTCCTGTTGACCTTCCAGCCTGTCTTGGGTTAGAGTTTTGTTTCACTCTGTCATTTTGTGGATTTTGAAGTTCTAGAATCTGTTTAAATTCATTTTTACAAGTATTTGTAGAAGAGCTCAAGCAAGTCCTTGATTTTACTCCACCATCTTCTAAACCATAACAGATTCTACTCCAGCCCCTTGCCTTTATTCTCTGTGTGTCTGTTTCATGTAAATAACACATTATAAGATTTGGTTTTTGATCCACTCTGCTATCTATTTCTGTTTTATGGGAGAGTTCATCCCAATCATATCCACCATTATGATTACTAAGTGTGTATTTCCCTCCATCCTGCTCTTCCCCCTGTTTGTCCTCTCTCTCCTTTGACCTTTTCCCTTCTCACCTGTGTTTTGCTTTTGCTTACCATGTCCCCTGATCTGCTCTCCCTTCTGTTATCCTCCTCTTCTGTCAGCTCCCCCTTTTACTTAATGTCCTCCCCTCCTATTTCTCCGTTCAGTGAGAGAGATTTTTATATTCAAATCATTGTGTATATTATTGTCTCTTTGAGCCAATACTGAAGAGAGCAAGGTTCAAGAGAGGGTCATTGCCTATCTTCCCATCATCCCCCACACTTATAATAGATCTTTAGCCCCTTTTCATGTGAAATACTTTCCCTTATTCTACCTCTCCCTTCCTTCTGTACCTTTTGTACTCCTCTTTATCACCCCTTTTTTTATGTCATTCCCTCAAGTTCACCTTGTGTCCATACCCTCTCTCTAAGTGTATTTCTTCTAGTTGTAGTATGAGTGGTACAATTTTAAAATTACAAGCATCATTTTCCCATGTGGGGATGTAAATAGTTTAGTTCTACTGAATCCCTTATTTATATATTATACCTGTTTGTGCTTCTCTTGGATCTTGATATTACAGATCTGATTTTTTGTTCAGTTCTGGTTTTCTCCTTATGAAAGCTTGAAATCCTTCTATTTCATTGAATGGTCATGTTCTTCCCCTAAACATTATGCTTATTTTTACCAGGCAAGTGATTCTTGGTTCAGTCCTAGCTCCTATGCCTTACAGAATATCACATTCTGTGACATCAGATCCTTTAATGTTGCAACTGTTAGCTAAGTTCTGTGTAATATTGATTGTGGTTCCCTGATATCTGGATGGTTTCTTTCTGGACACTGGTAGTATTTTCTCCTCTACCCAACAGTTCTGATATTTGGCTATCATGTTCCTTGGAGTTTTTATCTTGGGATATCTTCCCTGAGGTGGATTATTTCAATGCCTCTTTTGCCCTCGGGTTCCAGGTATCAGGACAATTTTCCTTGACAATTTCTTGAAAGATGCTGTCCAGGTCCTCCTTTTGATTACGATTTTCAAGTACTTCAATAATTCTGATGTTGTCTCTCCTGGATCTCTTTTCCAAGTCAGTTGTTTTTCCAGTGAAGTGTTTTACATTTTCATCCATTTGTTTATTCTTTTGAATTTGTTTGATTGATTCTTGATGTCTCGTATAGTCATTAGCTTCTACTTGTCCAATTCTAACATTTATGGAGTTATTTTTCTATGTTAACTTTTGTCCTTTTTCCATTTGATCAGTTCTAGTTTTTTCTTTTTTAGCAGTTGTTTTCTTTTTCCAAGCTGTTGAGCTTTTCTTTTGTTTTCATAATTCTCTTGCATCATTTTCATTTCTTTTCCAAATTTTTCTTCTACTTCTCCTAAAAGATTTTTAAACTCCCTCAGAGTTCTTTCTGGATTTGGGACCACTTCCTGTTTTTCTCTGGAGTTTTGCCCATTGTTGTCCGCATCTGAGTTTGTGTCTTGATTTCAGCTGTTACCATAATAATGGTGAGATTCAGATTGGTCAGATTCTTTTTTTGTTGTTTATTGCTCATCTTTTTTGGACTTTTCCTTTCTTTAAATTTGAACTCTGCTAACGGGGCTGAAGGGGCGTGTTTTCATCTTCTTGTGCCAGAGACCAAAGATGCTGACCATTTACGTGGTGCTGCACTGAAATTGACCTGAAGCCCTCAGGAGACCCTCATTTCTGGTGTTACACTGAGGTGGTGTGGTGGGGGGTTGCTGGCACTGCCGGAGACCATAGGAGTCTGGTAGCTACATGGTGCTGAGCTGGTCCTAGTGGGGGTGTCTGGCTGAGGCTGGTGGGGTATTTCTGCTTTTCCCCTGGGCTACACTGGAGCATGTGGCTGTCTGAACACTGGAGGCTGCTGGTTTGCCCAGGTCTATACTGAGGTGCTTGGAGGTCTGGTCTCTGGACATTGCCTGTTCTTTTGCCTATTGCATTTAAATGACTTCAGACCTAGAATGATGATTACTGTGAAATCCTTTCTGATTTATATCCAGGTTATTCAACTACTCAAAATTATTTGTATGGAAATCCTATTTTAGAGGTACAGTAATGGGTCACCTATTTAAAACTCTACTGAGGAAACTGTTATCCTTTACTCATGAGGCCCTTTGACCTTCAGTCAAGCTCAGCTATTCTTGTTATGAAACTACGTGATTGTTGGGGGTTTTTATCTGGTTCTAGGGTTAGAAGTAGCCAAGTTAGAAACAGAGAGAGAGTTAAGTGTCAGACATACTTACAACAGTGAGGAGAGACAGCTGATAGACTTGTGAGGCATTCAGAGAAAAAACTATAGAGAATAGATGTAAGAGAACTCAGCCTGTAGACCAACTTCTCTCCACACATACACACACACACACACACACACACACACACACACACACACACACACACACACACACACAACATGTTGGCCTTTGACCATAGGAGAAAATATCCTATGTAAGTGAAAGGTACATGAAGATACAGTACAATCATGACCCCATTTTTAAATGTGCAAAATAAACACATAGGTTCATAATGGAAACAATTATGTATTTTATAATTAACATAATCTGTAAATTATGAAATTCACAGAGTTCAGGTTGCCAGTGTTTACAGTAGAAGATTTGTGTTGAAAAAGACTCATTTATCAGGATACTATAGGTGTCTCCACCCCCTGGAGTCTCAGAGATTCGGAGATTAGGATATAATTTATGTACAGGTTATTCTCTACATGCAATTAAATCCCTGCCTTCTTGAGAAGAAGCATCAAGGATTCCTTCGTCTGAGACCTAGGGACCTGATCTCTATGAATTAATTTGTCCAGATAGTTGGTTGCAAGTCCCTGGTGACTCTACCCCAATTGCTTTGATATTTACAAAGATAAGCTATGGAAGGGAATGGTACATACCACTCTTACAACAATACTCTTTTCTGTCAACAAAAAATCCAGAAAAGCTGGAACCACTATTAATTCATTTATCCCTCATCATCTGAATGGAAAACTACCACTTCCTGATCCCCCGTTCCCTGAGATTCAGAATTGTCTCAGAAATAATTTTCCCCTACCAGCTCTCTTCTTATACATATTTCTCCACCAGTCTGTATCCTCCTCTTTCCTTGCATTTCACTGCAGACTCTGGAACTCCAATCTATTATTACCAAACTCCCCTTTATCCCAGATCTCTTCATCTGATGTACTTTTCATCATGTGTCACTCATAGCAACCTAAAACTCTCCAAAATACTACCATATCCCTGGTTACCCTTCTTCATACTTCCCAGACCCTCTCACACTAATACAAAAACATGGTAGACCTGAGAGAATAGCTTCATGAATTCAAATGTTCAAAATGAACTGAAGGTGGTGATGACAGGTAAAGATGACTTTTTTTTTGCCATTCTAGGGAAAGAAGAAAGATCAAAGAAGGAATGGCCCTATTGGCTGAAACAGTAACTGAATACAGGAGGAAATTAGAGCTTTCCAGTTCTTATTTTATTTTAGTGTTCTCTGCAAAGTAAAATTATCCTTGAAATAGAAAGAAAAAAAGTAGCTAATACGAATATTAGCTAAGGATAACTAAGATAACTAAGGAGATATTAAGAGAATAGTCAAATGTCAATTGATCAATAAGTGTTGGTCTACCATGCGACAGGTACTGTTTATGTACTGAGGATACAAAGACATAAACAAAACAGAAGATTTCATGAACTTAAAGATGTGATGACTTAGTGAATTTTAAAAGATCATGGGGAATGGGAGAAGCACTACAAGATTGGAAAAGGGCAAATGGCACATTGATTTTCAAAGAAAGAAGTGTTTAGAGGAGGGGCAGGATGGTGAAGGACCTTAAGTATATGTCATATGAGGTTTGCTTAAATCATTTGCAGATGTTTAGCTTGGAGAAGAGAAGACTCAGGGGGAACATTATAGTAATCTTCAAATATTTGAAGAGATGTCATGTGGCAGAGGGATTAGATGTGTTCTTGGCTCCAGAAGGTAAAGTCAAGAGCAGAGCGTGTAAGTTAGAATGAAGCAAATTTAAGACTGATGCAGTTATTAAGCTATCCCAAAGTGGGTGGACATGGATTTAGTAAGTTTCCCCTTACTGGAAGTCTTCTACAATAGGCTCCTTAACTAGTTGTTTAGCATGAAATAGGTGTAATTTTTGTTCAGATATGGGTTAGACAATATGATCTGTTTGCAATCTGTCAATACAGAAATGGGCCAGATAGAGGATTCAGCCCATCCCCTTGTTTCCCACTTCCAGATCATCCTCCTGCTTACATTACTCTGAAACTTCAGCTCTTTTAAGGCTCACTCCATCTATCTGTCTCTCTGTCTCTGTCTCTCTCTGTCTCTGTCTCTCTCTGTCTCTCTCTGTCTCTCTCTCTCTCTCTGTCTCTCTCTCTGTCGCTCTCTCTGTCTCTCTGTTTCTCTCTCTGTCTCTCTGTTTCTCTCTCTCTCTCTCTGTCTCTCTCTGTCTCTCTCTCTCTCTCTCTCTCTCTCTCTCTCTCCATTTTTCTAGACATAGTTATATTACCCCCTTCTACATCCTTGTTCCTGTCAACTACCAGCCTCCAGGTCATTTTTCCTCCATTAAAAAGGATTTCAGTACGTGGCTCACTGTATTTCTCTTTGATCCTACCCCTTCCTTCATCCTTAGGAATATTAATATGCAAGTTGATATTCCTTCAAAAACCATTGCTATCCAGTTCATCGACCTCTTCAACTCTTGAATTCTACATCTTCATTTGACCTCAGCCACCCACAGGAATAAATGCACCTTGGAATATGACCCCATGACTGGGCCATCACCAGGATCCTGAACTTTGATACTATCCTTTTTAATGATAATCTGTTATTCTTCCATTTTTCTCTCCTATATTTACTCTTCATCCTCAATGTGACCTCCAGTCACTTGATTCCTTCCTGTTCTTCCAGTGTTTCAACTCTCTCTGGCTTCACTTTCTGTCATGGTGACTAAGTCGAACTCCTGCTACTGCATGTATATCCTTTTATTCTACTCTGATTGATGGTTATGATCCCCACAGTACCTATTCCAAGACTGCACCTCTCCTCAACCCCGTATTTACCCCTGCCTCATTCATCAGGAAACCTACTTTATTAATGAAGTCAAGGCAATCATTTGGATGATTAAGGCATTCAAGACAATCTTTTATGTCCTCTATTCCACATTTCAAAACTATTTTTCATCTTTACTTCTCTTTTCCATTTCTGTTCTAGTTTCTGCATAAGAGATGGTTCCTCAGCCTGACAAGGTTGAGATTCTGCTTCTAAATTCTAAATTCCTTGCAATCTGGCTTCTGACTCCCCTGACTTAGTAAAAGTGATTTCTCACAGGGTTGCAAGAACCTCCTAAATGCTAAATCAAAAGGTTTTTCTTCAGTTCCCAGTCTTCTAGACTTTTCTCTGTAACTCTTGACACTATTGATGATTCTTTCCTCTTAGATACTCTTGTATCCATTCAATTCCATCTCTTCTGAGCTTAAGTTGCACTGATTACTTGCTTCTACCTAGGACATTCTATCAACATTCCAAATTGACTTTATCCAAAATGAATTTTACCTTCTTTCCCTATCCATATTCACCTAGTTCAAACTCCCCTGTATAGGAGTTCTTTGGCGAGAACTAGCTTCCTCTCAGTTACCTATGTTTGTAATATTGGAAGCATTCTTTCTTGTTCCCTCTCCCTCACTAGCACCCCGCCCCCTGCTTCCTCTTTAAATCAACTGCCATGTCATGGATTTTAAAGACACCATTTTTTGCAATTATCATCCCACCACACACACAAATGTGGTTGCCATCTTAGTTCAGACCCTTATTGCTTATTGCTTAAACTACTAAAATACTGCTACTAAACTACTAAGTTGTCCTCATTATTTCTAGCTTTTCCCTCTTTATGATCCACAGAGCTGGCTGCCAAAATCATCTTTCTAAAGTACCTTGTCACTTCCTTGCTCAAAAGCCTGCAATGATTCCCTATTGCCTCTAGGATGAAATATAAACTCCTCCGTCTGATCATTCAGATTTGCTGAAGTCTGACTTTAAGCCTTATTCCACATCATTATCCATCACACATTCTATAGTCCAGTGAAAGGGAAATACTACTGAGCAATCTCAACATTTTATATCATACTCATGTGCTTTCCCAAAGACAGCCTTCATGCCTGAAATTTGCTGCCTCTTCACTTCCATCTGTCAAAATGCTTATCTCCCTTTATGGCTCAACTCAGGTGTTACTTCCATGAAACCTCTATCCAAGTTTAGGGCTGCTTCCCCTTTCAAATCTGAATGAATTTTGTGTATTTCTTCATGTGCTTACCACTCCACCCTTACCTCAACAAAAGAATGCAAATTCCCAGAGAACAGGGACTATTTCAATTTTGTTTTTATATTCCTTCCTTGTACCCTCAGAAATTATGATTATAAATTTCAATTTCCTAAAATTGAACATGTGGATTTTGATATGACCCCATTCCAATAAATCCAAAGTAATTTGACTTTCTTTTGCATAATTTTAAATTTAACTCAAAAACATATATTTGTCCTTATGGCAGTGATGGAAGGAACTAGTTTATTTTCTAAAATTTGGAAGCCACATTAAGCAATGTAGTGTTGGTGGGCTTACATGAATTGTATCAAAACTTTCATATTTTGTGTGATAAAAATCTGACCTTATTTCAGAGCACATTTCTTTTAAATTAACATCTATCCTTGACTCTAAAAATCATTAAAATGCTTAATTTATCTTGGCTGTAATCCTAACTGTCATAGACTCTCAAAGGCTTTATTGTAATGTTACAGAAACATGCAAATTGCTCTGCTCCTTGGAGCATCCTTCTATACGAAGCAGAATATATGCAAGCAGACAGTTTGCAAATGACACGATATAAGGAGCATGTGTCCAGAAGTCATTTTTCTGTGCCACTCTCAGAGTTTCCAAGCTTGTGGTCATTAACAATGTCATCAGATATTTTTTGCAATGCTACTGTGAAGGAAATCATGCGGTGTCAATTCCTAATTTTAAAATCTCTTACAATCTTTTTAATTTGAATACATAACTTAAACACTCAAGGAGAATACTTGAGTCATTGTAAAATGATTTTATAGTTCTCTCAGTGGTTTGAAACTAATGTTATACTCAAAAGGTTTACAACCCATTAACACAGTATGTTTTCTTGTAACCTTCCCCTCCTGTGCACTAGTCATTTAATTTTAGAACTAGGAGTTTAGTACCCTAGGTACAATTAATTTCTATCCCGAATGAAAGCTCTTTAGTCAAGGTTAAGCTATGTGAAGGTTAAGAAGATAATGGATCAAAGTTACAGTTCAGCAAAAGATGACTGTCCTTAATTTGTTAGATTTTCTATTTTACGCATTCATTATTTGGCAATTATACAATTTTGTCTATAAGCATCAGCCCCAATTGCCATTGAATTAAGTTTGCATTTTAAAAAAACAGTTTTATTACCTGGAGAAATCAGTATTCATTTATGAGTCAGTCAGCAAATAAACAGTTATTATGTACCTACAACGTTCCAGGTATTGTGCAAAGCACTAGGTACAAAAAAAAAAAAAAAAAAGCATAGTGTAGTCCCTGTTCTTAAGGAGGTCACAGTCTAATGGAAGGGATGACATGCAAACAACTACATGCAAATAAGATATATACAGGATAAATTGGAAATAATTGGCAGAGTAACTTTTCCCTAGAATTAAAAAGGACCAAGATAAAGAGAAGGAAAAATTTCCAGAGAATGTAAGATTTTAATTGGTACTTGAGGGAAGCCAGGAGACACAGAGGAGGAGGGAGAGAATCCTAGGCATGGGGACAATCAGTGAAAAATCTGAGTCTGGAGAGAGAATTTCTTTTTTTTGAAGAACAGCAAGGAAGCCAGTGCCACAGATGACAGAGTGCTTGGGGTGGAAGAAAGTATAGTGTAAAATGTAAAAAAGACAGAATAGTAGGTTGAGAACAAATTATGAAAGGCACTGAATGCAAAGCAGAGAATTTTTTGGTTTTTGAAAAAAATGATAATTAATATGTGTATGTACAAATATAGTAATATATAGCAACTATTTATGTATATATACATATATATACACACATGCACACATATGTGTGTATGTATGTATATAGGTACATATGCATGTAGATACATTATATACAGTTTTAGGTAATCAAAAATTTTTTCAAATAATTCAGGAAAACAGAAGATAGTAACAAAATAAACAATGAATAAAGCAAGATATTATCATTATAGAAATGAGTAATAATGAATTGGACCAGACGTGATTTCATCGGTATAGGAAACTCCTCTTAATAATGCAGGTGCTTGAAAATAATAATAGCTCATGTACATATAACACTTCAGGTTAAAAGAATTAAAGTTAAAATAATTCTGAAGTGGCTTACTACCACTGATTTGTGAGATAATATACTATGCTACATAGAGAACCACCTTTGGAGTCAGAAAGCTCTGGGTTTAAGTTCAGCTTCAACAATGTGACCACAGGAAAGTCAGTTGACTTTTGAGTACCCCCAACTCTAAAAGACAGGTTCTTATCACTTTTGAGCCACAAATCTCTTTGACAATCTGATGAAACCTATGGCCCCCTTCTCATTAACAGGTTGTTCAAAGAATAAAATAATATACATAAGATGACAAAGGAAACCAATCTAAAAACCTCTACTCTCAGGGGGGTTGCTGATCTGTGTGGATGGAGGGAATTTTCATACCAGGAATTCCCAGCACTTAGGAAATGAGTACTGAAACTGTGCCATTCTTCCTCACTCCCACCAATCAAAAAAAAACAAAAGAATCTATATTTTACAAGTGAGAAATAAGTGGTTCAGAAAGCTTACTTGCTCATCACCATACACTAGTAAGTCTCAGAGCCCCATCCATTTGTTTCCACATATACTATTATTTCCTCCACATCACATGGTTTCTATGTTACAATATTGTCTATTTACAGATTCTATATTAGAAGCTGTCAATATTTTAATTCCATAAAAATTTTGAATAGAATGTTATGAATTCTGAAAATATAAAACCTAAAAGGAAAACTGAATTGTATGTTCTTTCCCAGAGTGACATCTTGAATATTTACTATAAAAAGAACAATTTGGATTCTTTTTTCACATTCTAAATCTATCATACCCTTATTTCAAAATACTTTCAGAAACCCTAGTGGGTCAAAATAGAATACACAGAAAAATGGAGTTCTTTGTTATCCTCTTGGTTACTAAAATATTTAAAACTGAGGATCTTCTAGAACTTTGGGACCCACAATAGAAGAAGCTTTTGGGGGAGCGTAAAGAATATTTTGAGGTTTACTGCATTGTCAAGGGGCTCAGTATTCCATATAACATTAAAAATATGAACTAGATTTTGCTGTCTTGTTAGAGAATCTTTTATCCATTGAGTGTGTACCTCTCTTAAAATCAAGCAGCCTTTCTAACTCTAACTCTAACTCTATGTTATTGTTTAGTTGTTCAGTCTTTATGACCCCCTGGACCACAGTATGCCAATGCTGTCTGTGGAGTTTTCTTGGTGAAGGTACTAGAGTAGTTTGCCATTTCTTTCTGCAGCTCATTTTACAGATAAGGAACTGAGGTAAATTCTGGTTAAATGACTTGCTCACAGTCACTTAGACAGTAAGTGTCTGAGGACAGATTTAAACCCATGAACATGAATCTTCCTGATTGCATGCCCAGCTCCCTAACCGCTGTTCCATCGAACTGCTCTATATCAGTTTATCTATCTTTATTTCTCCCTCTCTCTCTCCCTTACTCTTTCTTTCTTTCTCTCTCTTTCTCTCTCCCTCTCCCTCTCCTTCTCTCTCTCTCTCTTTCTCTCTCTCTGTCTCTGTCTGTGTCTCTCTTTTTGACTAGACCTGTGATTTCATTGGTATAGGAAATCTAAGTAAGAAAACTCCCCCTAGTAATTCAGATGTTTGAAAATAATGGCTCTTGTGTATATGCCACTTTAGGTTTACAAAGCTACCATTCCCAATAACTCTGTGAAGTGGCTTATTACCATTAATTTGAGAGATAAAATGGTGTGTATGCTGCAGATGTTGGTATTTGTTCTTCTTTTGTGAAGAGAACCACTGACATCACAATGTAATGGTGGGAATGTCTCGAGCTGCCATTGAATTGGATTTAAGTGAGGCAGAGTTTTAGAGTTATCATGCTCCTCCTGAGTCATTGACAGTACAGTGGCAAGAAAAGATTCAAGACAACTGGCAATGGACCGGGACGCAGTGGAGGACTCCAAGCACTCTACAACTCCTGCTTCAACCCCTTCATAGCTTTTGGAACAAATTGTTCTCATTCCCATTCCACTGGGGCAAGTCTTCACAGATTTGGGGTAGACATTTCACTAACTCACTGAGGGTTTGAGGTTTATTGGTTATACTCAACCTAGTTTGGCCCATAGAGGTGATTTTTAACAGGGTATGGTCTTAACATATTAGGGGTTCTAGATAGTAGCTGTGACTGTAAGGACCTGCAAGTTACTTTTTAGAGTTACTTCATTTGTATTTGGACAACCTACATTTTTCATTACTTCTTTCCCTCTTCCCCCTCCCTTATAATAAGAGGAAAAAAGAAAAAGAAATTGAAAATTGAAAAGAAAACAAAAGAAAAGGAAAAAAAAATTTGCAAAACTAACCTACTGAATACTTTTAACAGTATATGAAGTGTTTCTTACCCATAACATCTATACTGTGGCAAAGGAGGATTGGGGGAAAGCAGCCTTCTAACATCTCTTCTTTAGTGTCAAGTTTGGCGATTGTAATTTCAAAACATTTAGTTTAAATTATTCTACTGTTGCTCTTCTGATTTGCATCACTGTAGTCATTACTGCATTGTTTTACTGATTATTTAAATGCTGTCTCTCCACAGGAACAGTCTCTTTGAGGGCAGGAATGTCTTGCTTCTTTGTCGTGTTTTGCTTTTCTTTGTATCCCTAACATGTAGCACATAGTAAGCATTTAATAAAAGTTTATTGACTGCCTGACTGGTTTTGTTTATTTCATGATGCATCAATGTTTATTTACGTTTCAATGAACTTCTCTGTATTTGTCTTATTTTATTTTTCTTACCATATTAATGTATCACAAATTGTTTAGCTATTCCCAAGTCAATGTACATCTCTTTTGCTTCCAATTCTTTGCTAACATAAAAAGGATGGCTATCAATAATTCTAGCAGTGGGAATGATGCATCAGGGGGTAAAGACATTTTTTCTCATTCTCTTCTAGGGCTCAGCACAGTGTCTGGAACATAGTAGGCACTTCAAAAATGTTTACTGACTGAGTGATTGTTTAATTATCAAAATTTTAAGTTGCTTTCTGGAATGGTTACATCAATTCGCATCTCCACTAAAAATGTTTTAAGGTTCACTTCCCTGCCACCACAATCACTCAAAATAGGGCTATTTCCATCTGCTGTTATCTTTATCTGTGTGACTTTATCTTTGCTGTGTGACTGATAAAATTTCAGATTTGTTTTGATTTGAATTTCTCATCATAAGTTGTTTGGAGTATTCATTCATGTGGTTGTTAATTTGAAATTCTTTATTTGACAACTGTTTGTTCATGTGCTTTGGCCACTCATCTACTGGGAAATGGCTTTTGGTGTTATACATTCCTGTAATGTGTTTTTCTGTACTCTACCTGGGATATCAGAATGTTATCAGACACTTATTTCTTTTCAAAAGAATGCTTCTCTTATCTTAGTTACATTTATTTCTTTCATGGGAACATTTAGTTTCATACAATTAGATTAATATCATTTAGTTATATTTCTATTAGCTCTATGGAAATAGAGTTTAAATTTTTGTGATTGCTTCTATTCTTGTTAAGTTAAAATTTTATTTATTAGGAATGGCTGTGAAAGGCATATGATCTGCTTCTCATTTAATTTTTTAAAATCTACTTTGCTATTAAGTCATGTATCCATCAAGTTGTGGTATATAGTGTAAGATGTGAATATAAACCATATATTTTTCAGAATAATTTTCTACTTTTCCAAGCAATTCTTTAAAAAAATGGGAAGCTTTTTTTTAGATATTTAGTTTTGGGGGTTATTGAACAGTGTACTGTTGAATTAAAAATATTTCTGATTTTTCCTTGTCTATTCTGTTCCATTGATCCACTTTTCTATCTTTTTAATCATTGTCAAATAGAGTTAGTGATTATTACTTTACTATAGCTCAGGGTTTGAAGGTGATATTTCCCCCCTTCATTTCTTCTGCTTTGTAGTATTTCCTTTTATTTTCTAGTTTTGCTGTTCCTTTGAACAAATTTTATTTTTATTTTGTGTAGCTCCATAAAGTATTTCATTGGTACTTTATCATATCATTAAATTTATGAATTAATTTCAGTAGATTGTAATTTTTCTCATTTTGGCACAACCCATCCAGGAACATTGCAGGTTTCAAGCTATCCTTTATTTCTTTTTTAAGAAATTCTGTCCTTTAGATATTAAGTGTACTTGATTTTCAGGTATTCTATATATTTTATTGTTATTTGAAGTGGGACTTTGATTACTGTTGGTGTCTCCTGTATTTTCTTATTACTCTATAGAAAATTGCTATAGTAATTGGTTTGATGTGTATTTATTTTGTACACTATAACTTTACTTAATATCTTAATCATCTTAATTATTTTCCTAGGATTTTTAAAGTAAATTATAATTTCATTAGATTTTAGGAATAGTTTTTTTTTTTAAAGAGATCTTATTTTTAAGCCATTATTTTTTTTTCTAATTTCTTATGGTCATTGTTAGAGTTCCTAGAACTGTGTCAAATAATAGTAGGAGAGAAAGGACATCCTTTCTTCATGCCTGTATTAATTGGGAAGGCTTGTAGCACTACACCCTTGCACATAAAGCTAGTTTGCAGTTTTATTATAACAATTCCTATGTCTGTATCATGTAGAGTTTTTAATAAAGCATAAACAAGTCTTGTAGTTTTTCAAGAGCTTATTTTGCATTAATTAAAATAATCATTTTTTAGGTTTTTAAAATTTTTTAACATAATCTACTACACTAACTGTTTTCATAATTTTTATTGTATTTCTTTCATCACTGGCATAAATCAAAATTAATTATAATAAAAACTTTTTAGATTACGTTGCAATAGCTTTTTTTGCAAGAAGCTTATTTAAAATTTTAGAATCTATTTTCACTAATGATATCGGTCTGTAGTAGTCTTTCTTTGCCTTGGCCTAACATTTTATTTTAGTTTTTAGTACTGTATTTCAAAAAGATGAAATTTAGAGAGTATTCCCTCCTTTCCTAGAATAACCTATATAATTTAGGTAATATGAACAAAATAATTGTTCTTTGAAAGTTTGATATCATTGTTCCTTTGATAACTACTTTATAGATCAGTTACTTTTTTCAGAAATTTCAATATTTAATATTTCAATTTAGTATTATGTTACTATAAATATTTTATATTTCATATAAAATTCTCTGGCTTTTTGAGTTCTCAGTTTTATTAGCATTTAACTCTATGGTGAGTAGGTTTTCATAATTCTCTTTTTTAAAATGTCTTCAGATTCTGTTGTGATTTTGCTTTGTTCGTTTTCGTTGGTTAATTTAATTTTCCTTACTATGCTTTTTATTTCCATTGACTAACATATTAACTTTTTTATTCCTTTCAAAGAATAAGCTTTTAGTTTTGCTTTTAGATTAATAGCTTTTGCTTCCATTTTATCTATTTTTCTCTAGTTGTTATGATTTTAATTTGAGGACTTATTTTGGATGATTTAGTTTTTGGTTTTCTAATATTTAAATTGCATACTCAGTTCATTAATTATTTGCTTTTGAAATGTATCTCAGGGTGTAATTTATTGTTTGAGGACTACTTTAACTATATAATTGACAACTTGGTGTGTTGTGCCATCATTACATTGTCTTTCTACGATTTTATCTTTAGCTCACTTGTTTAGGATTCATTATTGATTCTCCACTTTAATTTGTTTCTTTGGTTGTTCTCTTTGCGTTGATCACTATTTTTATGTTACGTTCTATGGGGCATTTCTGCTCTCTCTTTAGCATAGATTGATTTTTGCAGTGTTCCATATGGCAAAGAGAAATATGTACATTCTTTAGTGTTCCCATTCAGAAGATATCACAAATATCTTAGCTATAATTTTTTTCAGTTCTGCATTTCCCTTTTAATTTTTCTCTAGACACTTCCATTTCCAAGAGAGAACATTAAATCTTTTGCTATCATGTTGCTATGTCTTTATTTTCAGTTAAGAGAGTTTTCACTTTACAAATTGAAAGGATATGTTATTTAGTGTATATATGATTAGTATTGACATTAGTTAAGTACCTAATATTTTAAAAAACTTAAACTTTTAACTACCTTAAAGGATGATCTTTTGTAACATTTAAAACATACATTTTGTTTGGAGGCTTTGTGAATTTTTTATTTTGCTTTGTCTCAGCACAATTTCTATTCCTACATTTTGTTATTTATTTGATGAATTGCAAATTTTGTTACAGCTTCTGATTTTAATTGAATGTGTGTTTACTATTTAGATTTATTTCTTTTAAACAACAGATAGCAAGATTTGGTTTTCCAATTGCCTCTTCCACTATCTTCAATTTTATTGTACTTAGTACATTCACATTTAGAGTAATAAGAGTTATTTCAGGATTTCCTCCATCTTTAGCAATTGTGTGGTAATTTCATTCCCCTCCCCAACTCAGGTGATATTGTCACAGATGATAAAATTTCAGTGTGCTAACAAGGTGTTAAACAATAAAATTGCAGCATTACCTTTATGAGGTATAAACAAATCTCTTAATTGGGCTAGACGTTAACAAAAAGATTGTTTGAGTAAACAAATTAGCCTCCTCCTGTGATTATAGCCAAGAACTAGGGAGTTTGATTAGGTCAAAAGTTAGGAGAATTTTGAAGAAGAATTCCTATTTTCTCTCCCTCTCTTCTTATTGATCTTGGCATCTATAACCACAATTCAAGAGTTCATTAATTTGAGAATTTTTAATGCACAATTGATGGGCCAACAATACTCAAGCAAAGAGAAGTCCTAAGTTGGGATGAAGAAGTAGAGAACCAGGTCTCTGGGGGGAATCACTCTTGGTGAAGGAAGAGAAAGTTTATCCCCTTCCCTACTCACCAGTGGTCCCCACTGGCCACGTGCCCTTGAAGCAGAGATATTTAACTAGTAAGAAATACTGCAAGTACTGGAAGCAGAAATACACACTCCAGACAAATGGATACAGAGAGGCTTGCTCAACCATTTTACTAACATCTAACATATTAAGTGACTTGTTTCATTTGAAGGTGGAAGCAGCTTTGAGGAATGGGGGAAAGAGCTAAGATATGGAGAAAAACAGAACTTAGGAATTGAGTATCCAATTCAGGAGAAGTGTTACACACAAGGAGGGCTGTGCAAGGGCTCTAGGAAAAGACAAAGGACTTTTAACCCCTCGAGTCCAAGGAATTGTGAGTAGCCTTTGTCACATGTATAGCCCACATGTGTGCCTCATACACAACCTTTAGCCACTAAGTTTGAGTCTACTTTTTCCACAGACATTGTGTTTTTTCAATTTGCCTCATTTTATTTTATTTGGAGTTGAAAGAGGTTGTAGGTATTTTTTTTATAGTTTGATTATAGAATGAAAGAAAGGGAGTTATATATAAGTTGAACATATAGTTTCGGGTCAAGTAGTGAAGGGCTTAAAAATCAAATAGAACCAATACAGAACCATTGGAGTTTATTGAAAAGAGAGAAGTACCATGGCCAGACCTGAAATTTAAGACCATTGTAGCAATTGTATGGAGAATGGAGAAGAGTGAGGCGATATGAGATGAAACAGAAAGCAGTTAGGAGTAATAGTAGCAATAGTTAAGATAAAAGGTGATAAGACCAAAACTAGGGTGGTAGCTTTGTGATTAAATAAAAAATATGAAAGGCACTGCAAAAAAACTATTGACAAGATTTGGCATTTCATTGGATAATCAGGGTGAGAGAGAGTAAGGTATTAAAAGCTCCACTAAAGTTATGAGCCTATATAACTCGAAGGATGGTGGTGCCTTCAACACAAATAGCAAACTTAAGAAGAAGAGAAGGCTTGGGAGAAAGCAAATTTAGCTTTGGACATTGAATCTGAGATGTCTATAGGACCTACAGTTTGACATATCTAACTGGCATTCAGAGATAAGTGAATAGAGCTTGGGAAAGTTATTAAAGCTCATTAATTTTCAAAGTCATCTATATAAAAATGATCATTAACCCACAGGAGTTGATAAGGCCAAAAATGAGAGATCAGCAAAAGAGACAGAGAAGGCATGGTCAGATAGAAAGGGAAGTGTAAAAAGAAGTATAAGGAGAGTGAAATACTATGAAAACCTTCAAGATACCCAGCTTGAAAAGTCATCAGTCAGCAGGGTCAAATACTACAGGAAGCTTAAGAAAGATGAGGACTGAAATAAGGGGGTAATCTTAGAGAAGAAAGGAGGAGGGACAAAGGGACAGACTTAGAGGAATCAGCCTTAGTGACAATGGTTCTGTTCAGTAGAGATTGGAGTAAATGAGGAGAAAATTAGCAATGATGTCAAAGACTTGTGCGATGTAGAAAATAAAAAGAAAATTAGAGTGAATTTTTTTCCTTTTCTTTTCAGTAAAGTAACAGATAAGAACGGAAAGAAAAAGAGGAGAAAGGAAATGTTTTAGGAGTAAAGAGATTTGTTAAAACCTTTGTGGAGACCAGAATAGAGAATCACTTAGGAATGAATAATATGAAACACAGAAATGGATTATACATCCCTTCACCTCTCCAGACTACTCAAGACAAAGTGTTTCATATAGTAGAATCTCTCATGGGTACATTTTGCTGAAACACTGACACTAGTTAGAATTATATTCTGTCTTGTCTTTCATAACCTTCTCAGCTGAGGAAAAAAATACACTGGGTAAGTACTAGTTCAAACAGTGCAGGTTGAAAATGATTTAACCATTAAACAAAATTGCTGTGATGGTGTTAAAGGTGATTAGGGTAAGTGGAAGTAGGGGGAATATCAAGTAGCTTATCCTTGAGTAGACTGATTTATCTCTATTAACCATAGTAATAGGAGAATACAAGTTGGTAGTAGGTAAAGGTTCAAACTTTAGATAAATCAGTCATTGCTGTTGTTGTCCAGTCATTTCTGAACCCCCATTTGGGGTTTTCTTCACAAAATACTGGAGTGGTTTGTCATTTCCTTCTCTAGCTCATTTTGCAGATGAGGAAACTGAGACAAACAGGGTTAAATGATTTGCCTAGGCAGTCAGCAGGGTTTCACAGCTAGTAAGTGTATGAGTCTGGATTTGAACTCAATTTTTCCTGACTCCAGCCCCAGTATTCTATCAAAGGTGTCTATTAACTGCCCAATCAATCGATTAGCCAGTATATCTTAAGCACTTATTATATTCTAGGCACTACAAAGTCAGAAGCTTCTAGAAATAAGATTTTTTATTTTCCACTATTTGAAACTTTAGTGCATTAAACTTAGTGATCTCACTTGCAGATATTTCTGTGGGATAGTCTTCACTGAAATGTATGGAGGGGTACAGATTTCTCAAAAATTGTAGTTGTTTTATATAAAATAAACTGCTAATATTCAGTCAATTATTCCATTTTAATTAAATCTATTTAAAGCTAACTCGAATTCTATTTAAATAGATGAAGTACAGATTTCATCCAGTTCTTGCAACTTGTAGAGTTGAGGTATGACGTGCTGATTGCCAAAAAAGCAAAGAAACTTCTGCAGTGCTCACTTTCCTCTTCACTCTGGACTCATAGCAATGCATGTGGGGTTAAGAGATGGGTCTGCTGAGTACTTCCCTGAATTTTTTACTGGATGTGCATTCCCACAGTAAAGGGGGGAAGAGGGAAAGGAAGCAATTGTTTAAGATATAAAAAAATGATTAATTTTAGGAAATTCACTGGCAACAAAGCAATTGTGCAGAAATTGGACAACGAGGTTATATGAGTAATCTAACCATTGCAAGTGTTAAGAAAATGTTAAAATAATCGGTAATATGGAATTTCACAGTACCAACCATAAAAATCATCAGGTAGTTTCCTCACTTTGAGGAGGGAAGAATCTAGAGGTTTCTGACCTCATCATCTCTTGGGCTTTCAGAGTACCCCTATAGAACTATTTAATGGCTCAATACTACAAGGATATCCCTGGTTTCTGCTTCCTCCACTCACTCCTCCCAGGAGGTCAGTGAAACCATGAGAAGGCACAGAGAGACTAAGGAACTTTATAATGGTCAAGAACCCCTACTGTCCCTTCTTTGCTCCTGCCAAAGAAAATAACTTACCCAATGGTCTTGGCAGTATGTCATGAAGAATTTTGATGGTGTTTAAGCTATGACTAAGTTATTTCCTACTTGGAAATAACTACAGCTTTGATACCGTTTGTGATGCCAACACAGCGTGGGGCTGTGCTAGTGATTTTCTGAAAGTTATTTCAGTCTGTATTAGTTATATACAAAGCTATTTAGAAGTAATGTGAAAGTTTTCATTTAAATATGTAATTATTTTATATGATGATCTACATGTATGTTTTTTGTAGTTAAAGATATAATGGGCGAATTATCCATGACAAAGGAAAAATACTTATTAGCATGTTTATTAACATAGGTGCTATAGTAGTTCTACTGAGAAATGTGGTCATTTGTTAGCTTAAGTAAAGCTTTATATCTTGATCAAAACACTTTGTGTGAATATACTGAATAATTTTGAATTTATGCTTGGGAATAAAATATCCATCTACTTACGCTTGTGGTATTCACACTATATCTAACTGCCCTAATATACTAATAAACTCAAATATACCTTCATTAAAATCAATAAATAATTACATGTCTGTAATGGTAATTTAAATGAGAAAATCTTTCCCATTCATCAACAGACCCATGCGACTTGCTCAAATTACACAGAAGCACAAGTTACATGTGGTGGGAGGAACTGAAAAGGTGCAACAGGAAGGGTACAGCAGAACTGAGAGGAAGTTGGTGAGAGCAGTTAAGGGAGAGAGAGAGAGAGAGAGAGAGAGAGAGAGAGAGAGAGAGAGAGAGAGAGAGAGAGAGAGAGAGAGGACACATGGAAGCAGACAGCTAGGCTCCTGAGTGTTTGTTTGTGGGAAGGCCCAAATGGTGGGGGGAGGTGGGAGGGAGCCTTGGGAATCACTTTGCCCCTGCAGTGCTAAATATTGACTTCTTGGCCATTATGATGGATTTGGCATTCTGGTTTGGGGATTTGATTTTCTCGTGTCTGAATAAATATTTTTCTTCTTCCATCTATATAGAGAGTCTGCTATACTTTGCGATTGAGAACTATGCTGGCATAGTCATAGTCACCACCAGTACTGTGAATATTGCCTTGGCGATACAATGTCCAAGCATGAAGATTCTCTATCTCTGTGTATATACAATGTATGTATACATATATACACAAATATATATATATATATATACATGTATGTATACACATACAGCATATATGTTTGATGTGTATATATACACACTATAGATAATCTTGCATAACTAAGTTTTCTATAAAAGCTTTCACATCACTATATTCTATAGTGAATAGAAGGCTGTACTTGGAAGAAAGACATGGGTTCATATTCTCCCTCTGATGCAGACAGAGTGACCATGTGCAAATGATTTAAACTCTCAGCTCCTTAGGCCATTAAATGCCTCTAAGATACAAATTACAGACAAATTATCCTCTGAAATGGTGAAAGGAGTTTCAATATATAGAGCTCTGGGATTCAAATGTTAATGAAAAGAAGGGAGAATGGAAAAGTGATATAGGGCAAATTGGGGGTTAGTGAAATAGTGCTTGCCTCTACCTATTAACCACCTAGAGGGGAGTGGAAATTATCCTATTTTTGAAATTTGATTAGCTGATTAAATCTTGACCATAAATTTTCAAATTATCTTATCCAAAAAAATCCTAAAGAAGGTCTCTTGAAAATAGGATGGCCATAGAAACACAAATATGTAGGAGAGTATTTTCTAAGCTATAATAAGTTACTCCACTGTAGGTAGATGTAGTTACTTACAGGGTATTATTTGAATGAAGGTCACCTAAATGTCCTTTTGCCCCCAAACATTTTCCTAATTGGTCTGTATGAATCCTTAAAATTCCCTCTATTAGGGAAGGAGCCAAGATGGCAGAGTAGAAAGATACACATATGCTAGCTCCTAACCCACAGCCCATAAAATACCTGTAAAGAAGAACTCCCAACAAATTCTGGAGCAGCAGAAGCCACAGAACAACAGAATGGAGGAGATTTCTGTTCCAGAGGGACCTGAAAAACTTACACGAAAGCCAGAGCACAACCCAGACCTGCCTTGGCCTCATGGCACCTACAGGAGCAGATCCGAGCAGGCTTCAAGGACAGAATATCCAGCAGCAGTGCAGGTCCCTCTGCCCACAGGCACCAAAGGTCAGTGGGAGGGTCTCTTCAGCTTGCCAAGAGGGAAGCAGGGTGGCTCCATAACCCAGAGCCCCTCGGGAGGCAGCAGCAGAGGCAGCAGCAGACAAGGGCTCCCAAAGCAGGCAGGAGCTCAGATCCATTGTTGAAGGTCTCCTCATAAACCCCCTGAGGGAACTGAGCCCCAGTGGCAGCCCTGCCCTCACCTGAGCACCTGAACTTAATCTCACACTGAATAGCAACCCTGACCCTGCCCAAAGCCCTGAGGCTGGGAAGCAGCATTTGAATCTCAGACCCCTAAGCATTAGCTGGGGGGATCTAGAGGTAAGGTGGGTGTGGAGAGGAAACTCAGAAGTCAAGTAACCGGCTGGGAAAATGTCCAGAAAAGGGGAAAAAAAATAAGACCATAGAAGGTTACTTTCTTGGTGAACAGATATCTCCTCCCATCCTTTCATATGAGGAAGAACAATGCTTATCATCAGGGAAAGACATAGAGGTCAAGGTTTCTGTATCCCAAACATCCAAAATAAATATTCCATGGGCTCAGGCCATGGAAGAGCTCAAAAAGGATTTTGAAAATCAAGTTAGAGAGGTGGAGGAAAAACTGGGAAGAGAAATGAGAGAGATGCAAGAAAAGCATGAGAAGCAGGTCAACACCTTGCTAAAGGAGACCCAAAAAAATGCTGAAGAAAATAACACCTTGAAAAATAGGCTAACTCAATTGGAAAAAGAGGTTCAAAAAGCCATTGAGGAGAAGAATGCTTTCAAAAGCAGAATTAGTCAAATGGAAAAGGAGGTTCAAAAGCTCACTGAAGAAAATAGTTCTTTCAAAATTAGAATGAAACAGATGGACTTTATGAGAAACCAAGAAATCACAAAACAAAACCAAAAGAATGAAAAAATGGAAGAGAATGTGAAATATCTCACTGGAAAAACAACTGACCTGGAAAATAGATCCAGGAGAGACAATTTAAAAATTATGGGCCTACCTGAAAGTCATGATCAAAAAAAGAGCCTAGACATCATCTTTCATGAAATTATCAAGGAAAACTGCCCTGAGATTTTAGAACCAGAGGGCAAAATAAGTATTCAAGGAATCCACAGATCACCGCATGAAAGAGATCCAAAAAGAGAAACTCCTAGGAACATTGTGGCCAAATTCCAGAGTTCCCAGTTCAAGAAGAAAATATTGCAAGCAGCTAGAAAGAAACAATTCAAGTGTTGTGGAAATACAATCAGGATAACACAAGATCTAGCAGCCTCTACATTAAGGGATTGAAGGGCGCGGAATATGATATTCCAGAAGTCAAAGGAACTAGGACTAAAACCAAGAATCACCTACCCAGAAAAACTGAGTATAATACTTCAGGGGAAAAATGGTCTTTCAATGAAATAGAGGACTTTCAAGCATTCTTGATGAAAAGACCAGAGCTGAAAACAAAATTTGACTTTCAAACTCAAGAATGAAGAGAAGCATGAAAAGGTAAAGAGAAAAGAGAAGTCATAAGGGACTTACTAAAGTGGAACTGTTTACATTCCTACATGGAAAGACAACTCCTGAAACTTTTTTCAATATCTGGGCAGTTGGTGGGATTTCAGACACACACACATGCACATACACACACACACACACATACCCTCACACACACACACACACACACACACACACACACAGAGCACAGAATGAATTGAATAGGATAGGATCATATCTTAAAAAATTAAATTAAGCGGTGAGAGAGAAATATATTGGGAGGAGAAAGGGAGAAATGGAATGGGGCAAATTATCTCTCATAAAAGAGGCAAGCAAAAGACTTTTTAATAGAGGGGAAAAGAGAGGAGGTGAGAGAAAAACATGAAGTTTGCTCTCATCACATTCCACTAAAGGAAGGAATAAAATGCACAGTCATTTTGGTATGAAAACCTATCTTACAATACAGGAAAGTGGGGGATAAGGGGATAAGCAGGGTTGGGGGGGAGGATGGAAGGGAGGGCAATGAGAAGAGGGAGCAATTTGAAGTCAACACTCTTGGGGAGGAACAGGATCAAAAGACAGAATAGAAGCAATTGGGGGGCAGGATAGGATGGAGGGAAGTATAGTTAGTCTTACACAACATGACTGTTATGGAAGTCATTTGCAAAACTATACAGATATGGCCTATATTGAATTGCTTGCCTTCCCAAAGGGAATGGGTGGGGAGGGAGGGATGAAGAGAACTTGGAACTCAAAGTTTTAGGAACAACTGTCGAGTACTGTTCTTGCTACTAGGAAATAAGAAATACAGGCAATGGGGTATAGAACGTTATCTGGCCCTACAGGACAAAAGAGAAGATGGGGACAAGGGAAGGGAGGGATGATAGAAGAGAGGGCAGATTGGTGATAGGGGCAATCAGAATGCTCGGTGTTTTGGGGTGGGGGGAGGGGAGAAATGGGGAGAAAATTTGGAACCCAAAATTTTGTGAAAATGAATGTTAAAAATTAAATATATTAATTAAAAATAATTCCGTCTATTAGAGCCTTTTGCATTAAAGTATTCTGTCTTACTCATCTTCCCTAGGAAGGATAGCAAATCCATCAATTAGTAACCACTTATGCATGAACACAGACAAGTTAATAAGTTAAAAAAGCTGTAACCTAACATCCAGCAAAGCCTTAAGGGAATGGGACCAAGTAATGATCATTACCCTAGGAGAACAAATTCAAGTGGGCTGTTCAAGCTGGAACTATGGCCACAAAACTTGAGAAACTGAAACCCTCCCAAACTATCCCTATTATTTGGTTCTTCCTAATCCAGTTTCAGCCAGTTGTCTGGAATGCCATAGGGACAGTATGAGTAAATCAGACCAGTTTGGTAATGTTACCAATCAATCAGTCATGACAAATCTACCTAGCATATGCAGATTTTAAGTGCTGCGATTTTACGAGTGAAAATAGAGGTGTAGTCAAAGCAATGTATCAATACGATTAATCATTGTCTCACATTATTTACATTAATAACCCCTGGTGGGACCCAGGGGAGCTAGGACAGTCTTTCCATGACTTTGTACTAACAGGCCCATACACATGATTCAGAAAAAGTCCTAAGGTAGCTTGGTCTCTGACAGAGGACAGGCTTCCTTTTTAATTTTTTTTCATACTCTTCATCCCGGTGTACCTTCACCTCACAAGCATATTTTGACTCCTATCTCAGGTTTCCAAAGAGTGGGAAATTGAAAGTTATTCAATGTACAATATGAAGAATATAGTTCATACTATTCATTTATTTCAGTCATGTCAGGCTCTACATGATCTCATTTGGGACACCATTTCCTTCTCCAGTTCATTTTACAGATGGGGAAACAGAGACAGATGAAGTTAAATGACTTGTCTGGTTCTCACAGTTAGTAAATGTCTAAGGCTGAAGTTGAACTTAGGTCTTCCTGATTTCAGACGCAGCGCTCTGTCCACTTCCTACCTAGCTGCCCTGGTGTGGGTTATCATCGTATTTAATTCATACGCAAAAAGAAAATGTTAAACATAAAACACTCGGAAGCATGATTTCACTGAAGTTTAAAAGCAAGATTCAGGAACTTACTGAAGTATTACTACTGTCAATGCATTTTCAGCATCCTGTGACTTAAACTTTATCAGACCATACGTAAAGCACTTTGTGGTACAGAAGGCATTTTACATTTCATTCCAGCTTCGCGTTGTCTCCCTCAAACTCCATGCCTTCTCAGAAGTCAGACCAGGGATTGTGCTCCTCCTCAGGCTGCTCTCCAAAACATTTCCCATGATATAATTTACAAATAAAGATTCTATATCTTTTTGCCTAATTTTCCGTTCTGAGCTGACATATACTCAAACCAGCGCCTTTCATTGTGACTGGACAGCTAATTAAATGGCAGACTTGTGAGAAGATGTGCGTTTTGAGAGTGAGTCTGAAGAGCTGAGATGAAACGTAACATGCTCGTGAGTGCTAATCTGACCTCAGATACTTACTAGCTATGTTACCTTGGGCAAGCCACTTAGTTCTACTTGCTTCGGTTTTCTCATTTGTAAATTGAGTCAAGAAGGAAATGACAAATCACTCCAGTATATTTTCTAAGAAAACCCCAAATGGGTTTACAGAGTCAGACATGACTAAAACAACTGAACAAGAACAAAATAGTAGTCACACAGGTTTAAGTTCAAATCTTCCCTTAGACATATCAGCTGTGTGACCCGGGGTAAGTCCCTCTTGCATGCTCAATTTCCTCACCTGAAAAAAGGAGTTACCAGCAGTAACTGCTTTACAGGGATGGTGTGAGGATCAAAAGAGATTAATATGTGTAAAAAATTAAAAGGGATATGTCAATGTTAGCTGTCATTGTTGACGGCATTACTATTATTATTACATCCAGACAAAAACTGGAAAAAAGGGGAGAAAAATGTGAAAAGATTCAGTAATAAGAGGGTAGTTTATTTGTTAGGAAGGAAAGGAGTATTTGGCCAGGACATAAAGCAGACCTTTAATTCATTTTCCTCTCCAAGGGATTCACTATTGAATTTCATTTCATAGAAGATATGGAGTATTTTTTCAGGCAAACAACTTTGAGATTACTCTTTAATAAAAGGAGAATTATTTTCAAAAGTGGCAAATCTTGTACTCTCAGTAAGCTGTTCTGAAAGTGGTTACCAGTCTTTTTTATAAAGTCAACCTATGAGAGTTGAGAAGATTTACTTCTAGACTGCTGTGAACAGTTGAGTTTTGTAAACATGAATGCCAAAGAGCTATTTCCTGCTGTTATTGACTGTTTAGCCTTGGACAAGTCATTTTGGTATCTCTGGACTTTGGTTTCCTCATATCTAAATGAACAGTTTGGATAAAATGATTTCTGCAACCCTTGCGATGTTAACATTCTGAGATTCAATAAGATAAATCTACCTGGAAATGTGGTGTTTTTATAATTTTGAATTCCATAAATTGGAATTCTTAACATGCATATGTTGTCTTGTGCTTTTACCACTAGGTCAGTTGATAACATGTAAATAAATACATTAGCACATTTTGAAGTTGTTTTATATTTAATTCTAGGTTTTGAACACATTGAGTCTCTGACACACTTGGAGTGTCCTGATAACTTGCTGTTAAAATTCACAAGTTTGTACGTGGATGAAATCAAACATTCAGAGAAAATGCTTTGAATCAGCATGCTTCTGTGTGTCATGAACTTTTTCCAGTCTGAGAAAGACACTTTTTTGAAGATGTCTGCCCTGACACTTAAAAACAGGCCAAGCTCTTTTATCCCGTGATTTCCAAAAAAGTCTTGTGAAATGAATGCTCTTTGGCTATATAGCTCATTCCTGGGATGCTGGATCAAGAAGCCAATGCCTTGATTGTGTCGAAAACTAGCTTCCATTGTGCAAAGAACTTAATTACATACTGTGGTTGAATCTCTGTTTTGCCAGGCAGCCGTTCATCTGGAAAAGAATGCTGTAGAAAGTAAGTGGTGAGATGTGAAGGAAATTGAATGCATATGATATTTGTCAAGAAATGAATATGGAGCATTCAAAGTAAAGGTCTGACAACTTCTACTGTGAACTGACTCATTCCTGGAGTAACAAAAAAAGCAGAAATTTAATAATCCATGCTGTTTTCCTTATGCTCATAATAAAAAATGTGATAACTTAGTTTTCCTCCTCATCCCTACAGTTTTTGCTTATTGGTTAATCAGCCAAATTTCATCAGATGAAAATACTCTTTTTATTCCTATGAAGAGTATGACAAGATTAATCCTTTCTTATAAGGGTGTATCCTTTGTCCTCTTCTGAGAGTTAAGTATAGTATGGAATAGTGAATGGAGTTCTGGCCTTAGAAGTGAGAAGAAATTTGCATTCATTCTGCCTCAGAAACTTACTATCTATGTGACCCTGGCCAAGTCACATAAAGTCTTTCAGCTTGTTCCCTCATCTAGAAAATGGGGTTGATAATAGTACTTATTTCATTGGGTCTTTGTGAGGATTAGATAGCATAGACAAACTTTTTTGCAAACTTTGAAGCTTTATCAACAATGGCTGCTATTATTTGAAGTTGTAAACTAGTCCTTACTTTCAGAGTTCCCTGGAAAATGATAACAATATACGCCACATTGCGGAACTTTTATAAAGGAATGTATATTTACAGACACACAAACATTCCTCCAACATAGGTATAATCTTCTCATCCCCTTCTGCCACCTCGTTCTTTGGGGAGGGGAAGAGGATTATGTTCATAGCTTTAACCCCACTAGCATGGAGTTCTAGTACCGAGTCCAAAATGCCCCTTTAACCTCAAGGCCCTTACAAACCCTGACTTCTCAGGATTTCCTAACAGGGCTGGCTGCTATGCCATCCTACTCCTGGCTCCAAAGGTGCCATGGTTCAAATGCTTGGGTCCCATGGGGATCATCTTTCAGAGCTAGGGTAAAAAAAAAGGTAAGCAGTGCCAGGTCAATCCTTCCCTTTTCTTTGATTCAATTCATGACATCCACATAGGAAAGAGCACAGTCAAAAATACATGGGAGACAAGGAGAGAATGGATTGGTCACATGAGCTTTAAAGATTCAGGGAGCCAAAATCAGAGAAGGCTACCTTGAGTCATATGGTAGGGGAAGGAGGGGTTCAATGTTGACCAAACTGAACATGCTCAAAAGTCAGTCTCAGTCTGGGTTGATTTTTATTAAATATATTTAAAGCAGTGCATGACTGATTGAAGGGCATTTTAGTGGGCATAAAAAGACTTTTATTGATTGAGTGGTTAGTACCCAACTCATAACACTGGATTATAATTTTGGGACTGTTAGATGGTCAGTTAGTAAAAAAAGATTATTTGTCAAGGCATTATACTAAAGATAGTTGTTGATGTGGGTGGTTAATTTAAGTAGAGAGGTTATAGTCTCTTTAGGGCATGTGAGAAGAAATATGTTTTCTTGTGTTATTACAATATTCTGTTTCATTCAGTTAGACTGATGGAGTTATGAGGAAATAAAGGGTGATCTAGCAATGACATTAAACATTTAAATGTTAACTCATTAGCATATGTTGACTAGAGGCAAGATATACTTGAACATATGGATAAATTTGAAGTACTGAGATCAATCATGAAGAAGAACTTATACTTGATAAGGAATGTTTAAGGTTTAGAATAGTTTAGTAAGAGAGATTAAGAATTATCCTTAACAACTGTTTGAAATGAGCCCATTTCTCCATCGTGGGTAAAAGTGTAGTCTTGCCCAAAGACTTAGGGATGAATTTAATGTATCTAATGAGAATATAGATAACAGTTTTGCTAAAGGTTAAATGACTAAATAGCTCTTAAATTACAACTTGGAAAACATAAAACTTTAACAAAGTAAATTTTTTTCTAATATGAAATCTCCTTATTTAAAAAAAATGGAAAGGTACTAATGAAATATTCATATTTGAGACTTTTGTTTGATTGTTGTGATGGAATCTTCCTCTTATTATTGGGAGGGACCTAAAAGGACACCTAGAAGCACAAATCTCCTCTATCATATTCCTAACAAGCATTTCCTTAAATACTCCTAACGATAGGAGTGTTTAGAGCACACATCGTTCCATTTTGGAGCAGCGTCTTTGTAAAGAAAGTTCTCTTTTTGGTGTGTTGAAATTGCTCTGACATTTCAAACTAAATAAAATATGCTTCCTTGAACAACGACCACCTTTCAAATATTTTTCAAGAGTTCTAATGTAGACCTCTTTGGGTATAAAAGGTAACTATTGGAAGAAAGGCTCGTTAACTACTAAAGGTTTTTCAAAAGGCATCATCTGATATGTAATTGTTAGGGCCTTACAGGAGAGTTAGACAAGCAAATCAATGTTGAAAGCAATAAACTTCTTTGGATTTTGGCATGCCTAGGGAAAAACCCCAAAAGAGAGTTGACATGACTTCACTAGAGATACTGAAGGGAATGGGAAATAGAAACAGCTAGGATCATACTCTACGGCAGTCTACTAAACTCCCAGTCCCCCAGGTTCACAATTTTAGTGTCATCTTCGATTCCTCATCTTCACTCACTCTGCAGATCCAATCTATTGACAAATCTTGTCATTTCTACCTGTAGAAAATCTCTGGTATATGCAGCCTTCTCTCTACGCACACATTGACAAGACTGGCACACAGGCTCTAATCACTTTACCCCTGGCCTATTATAATGACCTTCAAGTTATTCTTGCCTCCACTATCTGCATACTAATCCATCCTTTAATAAACTGCCAAAGTGATTTTCTTAAAGCACAAGTTTGCCCACATTACCTCTTAATCAATAAGGGGTGTCTCCATCATGTCTTTAAGATCAAACATAAAATACCTATTTGGTATTTAAAGTCTTTCACAACCTGAACTTTTCCTACTTTTCCAGTCTTCTTGTACTTTACTCCTCTCCATGTAAGCTATACAAGCTATTTTGGTCTGTTTCCTGTTCCTTTCTTAGCATGCTCCACCTTTTGACACCATACCTCTGCATTGACTTCCCTTTCCCCCATACTCAGAAGGTTTTCGCTCCTCACCTTTAACATCCTAGTTTCCAATACCGTGTTCTACAGGAAGCAGGAGATCTTTCCTGTTCTCTTCACTTTTTAGTTACCCTTATAGCCTTCTCTTTGAGACTTCACCTTTCATTATATGACAGAATACATGCACATACACACACACAGAGTTTATATAACATATGTGTAACTATATAAACACGTTTTATATATACATAAAAACATTCACACATATACACATATCTACATATACATACACATAGATATATACATATATGTATGTATATGAAGAGAGAGTTGAAGGGAGAGAGAGAGAGAAAGTTACTTCATCCACTAAGATCTGAGCTCCTTGGAAACATTGACTTCTAGAGTAAGCACTAAATAAATTCTTTTAACTGACTCACTCTTAGATCAAAGCTACTTGAGCTTTGTATTGGAGAGGGATGACTTCTGCTAAGGTAGGCCTGATCAGTTTCCTTCCCCTGAATGAAATCACACGAGGGAAGTGACTGAGAAAGCAGACATTGCCGGACAAGGGTCCAGAGAAGAGGCAGAACAAAAAGTAGAGTGTGCCAGGCAGCAGGAAAAGCATGGATAAAGAATTGACTAGACAAGAAAAAAAAGTGGTGTTTAGTTGTTTTTTTTTTATGTTGTTTTTCAAGACAATGATAACGATCAATAATTGTGGAAATTATAACAATAATAACACCAAAAATCATTGTTAGATGATAACAACTCAGAGCAGGAAATTGCTATTAAATAAGTACTAAGTGCTGTCACTCTCATCTATTCCATGTGTGAAGCTTTGGGAAAATCATTTAATGTCTCTGGGATTCAGATTAAGGCTCCTTCCATCTTTAAAGTTATGTTCCTCTTATCCTACTTAACCACATCGCACTCTACCTCTGTGACCTGTGTGACCATGGACAAGTTACTTAACATCTCTGGGCTTGAGAGTTCTCATCTAAAGAGTGATACTCGGTGCTTCTATATCAATTTCGCCTCTAAATTCTGTGACACTATGATGACAAAGAGTAGAAGAGGTAAGATCTTGTACCATATATCAGTATTTGAAAAGTTTAAGAAAAATGAGCGTGGAGGTGATTAGCTCTCTGTGAATATTTCCAGTTGAGCTTTATGGCTTGACCATCCAGGCTCTGAGACAGTGACAATAATGAAAATAAGAAAAATGTTTCAGAATGACGCTGTCCTGGTTTAATAGCCTCATTCCCACCCCCTTCTCTGTCCGTCTTCCTAATCCTTGTTTTTGTCCCCTCTTAAATCAATCTTGAATTACTAAACATAACCAAGAAATCATGCAGGAGAATACTGGAATTTCAATGACTTCAAGAGACAGGAAAAGACTGTCTTTCTCTCAAGGACTACATCATTAACAATCTTTGAGATGTACTTGAAACATGCAGCCACTCAGCCAGACAACCACTACCACCACAAAGAAGGAAAATAGTCCGGTAGTGACTTGAACAGGGATTTCTGTATATCCTGCAGAAAGCTGGGGCCTTTCGGCATACTTGTGGCTTTATAGCAGGAAGCCCAATCTTATTTGTTCATGAAGCTATTATGTTGTTATGAAACTCTTCTTTCTTTGCTGAGACTCTGCAATAATTTTTGAACAATTGCTGCTTATAATACGGCAAATGAGAGGCATCACAGCAGAATGGATGGAGAACTGGCCTCGGACAGGAAGGCATGAGTAAGCGTGCCTCTGACACATACTGCCTGTGTGATCCTGGGGAAGTCATGTAAACTCTCACTGTCCCCAGGCAATTCTCCAAGATTTTGTGTGGTGGAAAAGATGCAAGTCCATCTTGGTGGAAGAAGTTCTCTAGATGGATGAATGGTAAATCTGTTTTTAACTTTAATGGCAAATAGAAATTCTTCAACTAAAAGAAGACAGCCAAGGAATGAAAGTAATTTTCCATTTCTCTAGTAAAGTTTGCCACCTATGTGATCCAGGAACCCTAAATATTTCCAGTTGTAAGTTTAAAAATTTGTTGTGAAAACCAAGATCTCCCAGGTCAAATAAATTTGGCAGAAAAACCTTTTAATTGTATGTATTTTCTTTATATTTTTCCAGAAATAACTTAAATTGATCAGTTCCCCTCATGAGTCAAAAATCACAAAAGACAGTTTTGAGAAAGCTCTGTTTTTCCTTTTTAATTTAAACACATTTTAGAATTATTACTCTGAAGAAAAAATACAGGTCAACCAGCCTGCACTTTTACATATCACTAAGCAAAAATTTAAATATAAAACTTTGATATTTTTGCCAATATCAGACAACTAAAGAAAAAAGTTAAATAAAAGCTGGTATAACTGAAACTTAATGACTTCGTTTCTTTGTAATGATTTAGATATTTCTCTAAAACATGCATATGCCACTATCTAAATAAAAGGAAATTAGATGCCCATTTAAAAATTTTGAAAACTTAACAGTTCTAATAGATCCTAGTAAAACAAACTTGGAAGATTGGTTTTAATCTCTCTGTCTGCTCCAGAATCTGGGATGGTGGTATGATCATCTTAGGCACTTAAGTGTTTCTTGATGCCTTATAAAATAACTAATGTTATTGTAAAGGATACCAGAAATTGCATGTAATGAAAATTTAAATGGATAATTTCCCCAATTTGAACTTCCACGTTGTTCTCAGAATATGGTTGCTACCTTGGGTCCTTGGGTATATGGGATTATACTTCTAATTGCAATTTATTGTAATTATCCATTAGTAGAGTATGCCTTAACAATCAACTAGTAGACACAATTAGCTTTCAGCAAAGGAATGTAATAAAATGGCAGAGTAAGAACAGGAACTGCAAATCATCTTTACCCCATCATTCCAAATCTTGAAGCATATTCTCTTTCTCTCTCTCTCTCTCTCTCTCTCTCTCTCTCTCTCTCTCTCTCTCTCTCTCTCTCTCTCTCTCTCTCTCTCCTCTCTTTCTCTCTCTATCTCACACATACACAAATATATATTTACTTATCTGCCTATCTATTCATTCATTCATGTGTTTACTTATTTATATGCCCCCTTCATGGGAAGAATGAACATAAACTTAGTTTATGGTAGTGAGGTTAAGGCTGCTCACCTCCTATTCTTCTACTTCTATGGAGGACACAAAATGCCTCCTCCTTTCCTCAAGTAAGTTGGTTTTGTTGTGGGATACCTTATATTTTCTTCCGAGTTTTTAAACTTTTGACTTTATAAAAATATTTCTTCCTTTCTCATGGAATTATTGGCTTTTATTTTGGCCATTCTAATTTCCAGGGAGTTTGATGCTTTGGGCAAGGTTTTGTACCCCTTGTGCCCATCTATTATTTCCCTTTCCAATGCTTTTGTTTAAATAGTTTTATTTATTTATTTTTAGATTTTGACATTCATTTCCACAAAATTTTGAGTTCCTCTCCCCTCCTCCCACCTCATAGCACCTTGCATTCTAATTACCCCTTCCCTCAATGTGCCCTCCCTTCTATCACACCCCACCCATCCCTCATCCACATCTTCTCTCTTTTCTTGTAGGGCAAGATAAATTTCTATACCCCCTTACCAGTATTTCCTATTTCCCAGTTATACGCAATAACAATTCTCAACATTCATTTCTAATACTTTGAATTCCAACTTCTCTCCCTCCCTCCCTCCCCACTCATCCCTACTGAGAAGGCAAGCAATTGAATACAGGCTATATATGTGTCATTTTGCAAAAGACTTCCATAATAATCATGTTGTGTAAGACTAACTGTATTTCCCTCCATCCCACCCTGTCCCCTTTGTTCTATTCTCTCATTTGACCTTGTCCCTTCCCAAAAGTGATTACTTCTAGTTACTCCCTTCTCCAATTTGCCCTCTGTTCTATCATCCCCCTCACCCCACTTGTCCCCTTCTCCCCTATTTTCCTGTAGTGTAAGATAGATTTTCATATGAAATTCAGTGAGCATGTTATTCCCTCCTTAAGCCATATGTGAAGAGAGTAAGCTTCACTTTTCCCCTCTCACCTTCTCCCTTTTCTCCTCCATTGAACAAGATTTTTCATATCTCTTTTATGAGTGATAGCCTGCCCTGTTCTATTTCTCCTTTTCTCCTCTCAATATTTTCCTCTCTCACCCCTTAATTTTATTTTATTTTTTTATGGATATCATCTCTTCTGATTCAACTCAACCTGTACTCTCCGTTTATGTGTGTGTGTGTGTGTGTGTGTGTGTGTGTGTGTGTGTGTGTGTGTATAATCCCTCCACCTACTCAAATACCAAGAAAAGTCTCAAGAGTTACAAATATTATCTTTCCATGTTGGAATGTAAAAAGTTCAGCTTTAGAAAGTCCTTTATGATTTCTCTTTCCTGTTTACCTTTTCATGCTTCTCTTGATTCTTGTGTTTGAAAGTCAAATTTTCTACTCAGTTTTGGTCTTTTCAATATGAAAGCTTAAAAGTCCTCTACATCATTGAATAACCATTTATTCCCTTGAAGTATTATACTCAGTTTTCCTGGATAGGTAATTCCTGGTTTTAATCCCAGTTCCTTTGACTTCTGGAATATCCTATTCCAAGCTCTTTGATGCCTTAATGTCGAAGCTGCCAGATTCTGTGTTGTCCTGATTGTATTTCCACAACACTCAAATTGTTTCTTTCTAGCTGCTTGCAGTATTTTCTCCATGACCTGGGAACTCTGAAATTTGGCCATAATATTCCCAGGAGTTTTGCTTTTTGCATCTCTTTCAAGAGGTGATCAGTGGATTCTTTCAATATTTATTTTGCCCTCTGGTTCTAGAATATCATGGCAGTTTTCCTTGATAATTTCATGAAGGATAATGTGTAGGCTCTTTTTTGGATCATGGCTTTCAGGTAGTCCCAGAATTTTTAAAATATCTCTCCTGGATCTAATTTCCAAGTCAGTTGTTTTTCCAATGAGATGTTTACATTATCTTCTATTTTTTCAATCTTTTGGTTTTGTTTTAAAACTTATTGGTTTATTTATAGTCATTAGCTTCCCTGAACTCCACTCTCATTTTTAAAGAACTATTTTGTTCACTGAGCTTTTGAACCTCCTTTTCCATTTGGCTAATTCTGCTTTTTAAGGCTTTCTCCTCCTTGTTGGCTTTTTAGACCTAGTCTATTGAGTTAGCCTATTTTTAAAGCTGTTATCTTCCTCAGTATTTTTTCTGGTTCTCCTTTAGCAGGCTGCTGACATGCTTTTCAAGCTCTTCTGTGGCCTGAGCTCATTTCATATTCATTTTAGAGGTACTGGAAGCAGAAGCCTTGACTTCCTCTAACATTATGCATTGCTCTTCCTCATCTGAAAGGATGGAATGAGATACCTGTTCACCAAGAAAGTAACCTTCTGTGGTCTTATATTTTCTCCCTTTTTTGGTCATTTTCCCAGCCAATTGACTTCTGAATCCTCTGTCAAGAGGAGGGTCCTAGTGCTCCTCCTCCCCCCAGGACCCTACTCAGGGCTGAGAATGACATCAGCTTCTCAGTTCCCCCAGGGGCTTTTGGCGGGGGCAGAGTTGCCATTCAGGGCTGAAGTTTAGATCCCCTGCTCAATTCCTCCAGAGGCTTTAAGCTGAACTGCTTGGACAATGGACCCAACCTGCTTCTGTAGTCATCGTAGTCATCCATTGCCCACTGCTGCTGCTGTCACCTGGGGCCAGTGCTGGGGGAGCTCTGCTCCTCTCTCACCCAGCTGGGAAAGCCCTCCCACACTGACTTTTTGAACTTTCTTTGTTACTTGTGGGTTGAGGGATCTGGGATCCTCCCTGCTGGGGATTCTGCCCTAGAGGCCTGTTCTGGTCCTGTTCCTCCCCATGCCACATGTGGTCAGGGCTGGGCTGGGCTCAGTGTCCCATGGGATAGACCTTTCCTGCCAGCCTTCCAGGTTAATTTTGGCTGGAAACCTCTTTCACTCTGTCATTCTATGGCTTCTGTTGCTCTAGGATTTCTTGAGAGTTATTTTTATAGATACTTTGTGGGCTATAAAGGAAGCACTAGAGTATATGCATCTTTCTTCTCTGCCATCTTGGTTCTACCCCCCCCCCTTTCCATTTCCTTACTGCTGAAGTCTCATTTCCCCCATTTTTTGCTGTAGCACTCACATCTCACTTGCATAAAACATTTCAAACATTTTTTATAACTCTTGCTTCATTTTACCAGGAATTCTAATTAAATTTGTGTTCAAGTTGTGTGTCTCTCTGAAGATAATTGCTTGTCAACATTTTAGAATCACCCTCTTCTTCTAGGTTTGCATTTTGAGTGTTCTTTCATCCTAATAACTTTTAAAAGCACGATTATTATTTATTTTATGACCTTTTCAGCCAGTATATTTCCTGATTTTAGACTTGATGGTAGGGCTACAGTTTGCTAATTTTTTCAGGGAAAATCTAGGCTGACCTTATTGCCAATTTCTTGTGGTGTTATATTCTGTATTATTCTAGTATCTCAGGGACAGCTTAGGTTAAGGACACACAAGCTGTTAGTCCTTTCAAAGTGGTCTGATCCAGGGCAATTCTGATCATCATACTCCTTGTCTGAACTCTGAAAGTTCTTGACCTAGCTTTCAGTCTGAGCAATAACAGAAAGTTCCTGGACTCAACATCAACTTTTTATGTTTTAAAAATATTATACTATATACTACATAAATTATAGTATATTATATTATATATTATAGCATATAGTATATTATATTATATATTATATAAATATTATACTATAATTATAGCATTTTATAATACCTGAGAAGTTCTAGTGGTTCTGAATAAGAGAACTGTTAAGTTTCCCTTTAGTCCTGAATTCTTCCTCATTATTTCTCGTCAGGTTTCAGACTCCTTTAGAAGTTGAAACTGAGACCCCCAACCTGCTGCTGGTGTCTAAGCTACATCTCTGCTGCTTATGTCTAACCTTGCTCCCCTTGTTTCCCCTTGCTACACGCCCGGGGGCAGTCACTGAGAAATCACTTAATCTCTCTAGCCTCACCAATCTAACAAAATTTTTGTGAGGAAAAAATGATGTATGTAATGTGCTTTTCAAACCTTAAGGTACTCTACAAATCCTAGATATTATTTTTCAATAATTTTAATAATAAAAAATATTGGGAATTGTTATTTTAAAAAATACCATAGGTCTCTAATTCAGAATGTATATTCTTAGAGAGACATGTCGTATTCAATTAAAATTAATGTTTAATGCTATAATAAGTAAACTACTCTCTGGAGCAAATTATTTATCCACATGAAGCAAGTCAAAGCTTTTAGAACACTAGAGACTATTTTAGCAAATTACTTAATCCAGAGCAGTGCTGTATCCAAGTGTTGTTACCACTAATTAACCTCTCATTATTTTAACAAATATATTCAGGAGGTAGTTTCTTTTTCAGGGAATAAGCTGTTTACCTAAGCAGTTATTGTATGAAAACTTGAATTAATGCCAATAGGTTGAATGAATGACACTCGAAGGGCATCCTAATGCAGAGCTTCGCATGATGAAATAACTTTAAAACCACAATAACCACATCTGTGATACAAAAGATGGGGACAGTGGGTAAACATGGACAGTAGTTGGAAAATTCAGTAATTATTCTCAAGTGGGGAGAGGTTTGTTTTTACGGCTACAATTAAGATGAGTGAGTATTGTAGCCACGACTTTTATGGAAACATTGTAAGAATCAAGGTGGATTAATTAGGAAAGGCAGCGTGAAAAAGAAAGAAATCCCAGGAAGCTTGTGGTTTTGGTGACAGTCTAATCAATCGCTTTTCTCCTTATCAGCCTAGAGAAGGTCCTGATTCCCTGGGGACCTGTAAGCAACTTTCTTCACTTAGGGATCAATTGTCATCTTTATTTGATAGGAGGGCCACTGGCTGCTACTTGGCAATCTTGACAGTCTGGAAAGAACCTGGTATTTTTCCTCAAAAGTATCTACCTCTATAGACCAGTTCCTTCTGGAATCAAGGCAAAGCAGAGATATTACTTTGGTATCACTATATGGTAGAACTCTCTGAAAGACTTTAAGTCAACTTCCAGTCTTGGGGGAAGAACTGCAAATATCCTCAGGGTTCAGAAATAGCATCTCTAGCTATAAACCAAAGAAATCTTTCTGTGTGTATAGTATAGATCACTGTTTGTGGCCTATATTCTTTGCCTTTTCTGCCACTTGAAACATACACAATAATCACTATTAGCAGCGTCAAGGCCCAATTGGAAAGGACAGATGTGATATGTTTGCCTGTATCATTGCTCATGTGCAGATAGCTTTGTTTATCCAGCTCTACCAAAGCCAACACCCATAATGGTTTTGAAAGGCCTTATATGTTTCTGAAATTGGGAACAGACTCTAGATAAGCACACCTATCTGCAAAAGGGCCAGTTGCTCCATATGGATTATAATCACCCAAATTGGACTCGTGCCCCTAAACAAAAGAACAAGTATTATGAAATTCATTAATTAGGGTTATATTTATTTACACTATATTATCAACTAAAATCATCTGTTAATTTGAAGTCTGTAATCATAAATAGCTATAAATAAAATAAAATGTGACTAATGTTTTTACAAGTTCTCTTCTCCTTTCTCAGAAGCATTCTGTTCTTCTTGAATATTTTTATAGAATGACTATCCTCTGGGAGAAAAAAATTGTCTTGTTTTAGCTAATCCACATTTATATTTTATAACACCCTAGCCACAGGACCACATTCATCCTTTGATTCACAGTGGTTTCACGGTTCAACGACATAGACTGCTATGGTCTTTGGCCCTACAGTCACTTTGCAAAAAGAGTAGAAAGTCAACGTATCAATTGGTGCAATACGGATTGTCTTATCAGAATACTGAAAGTTCTTCACACTACAATAAGTTCATCTTACACAGGTGTTCTGCTGACTGTGTGAAGCAGTGCGAGAAACCTATTATTAATTAGGTATAATGTGTATATTTACATATACATGGTACTTATATGATATATAAGTATATTATATAACATGTATATAATATACTTATATATAATAAAGTATACATAATATTATTTATAATAAACATTACATATCATATATAAGCAATTATCTTATATATGATACTATATATAATTATATATACTTATATAAGCCTATTATTAATTAAACATAATATGTATAAGTATAATTAATTAAGTATAATGACTACTTTAGAATGTAATAAAACCAGAAGTCTTGCATGACTAGAAGTCTCAAGATGTATTAAAGAATAATTACCCCAAATTGTTTATATTTATTCAAAACATACACACACACGCACAGAAAAAGTTTTTTTTTTAAGTAAATTATTTCAATCCAGATCTAAGCTAAAATAGAAAAGAGAGGGAAATATTATTTTCTACGCCTCTTAATTGTGTGCACTGCTAAAAAATCCAAGTCAGGTAAGTCAGAATTATGGGTTTCTATGCATTTTAATCATTAACTTATTGTCTCTTTCACCAAAGAACTGTCTGCTAAGTACAGAAAATAGAGCAGCTGGTCTCCGTTGATTGATGGGTATGTTTTATGAAAACAATGAACTGCAGATTGGCTGGCTTATTGCAATAGTTTCTGCTTTTTTCCCAGGCTTATGCATGAATGAGGGACATAAACACATACACACCTTTGTTCTTTCCTACTGTCTTTTCTCCCACTGTAATTATAATTCTCTTTTATTCTGTGGAAAACGGTCCTTCTAAAATACCAGTATGCTGCTTGAATCCTTTTTCTCCACCTAGAATGTGTACTCATATGGCCTTAGACACTTATCTAGGAATTATTTTCCCCAAACACAAATGCTTTATTGCCTATCATATTCCTAAATCCCCTTTGACTCTAGCTTAGCTAGCACAGATGTGCTCTTGCCCCTAACAAGGTGATGACTTTAATCTCCTCCTTGAGCAATCTTCCTAATTACCATAAGACTCAACAATTGTCCTTCCTATCAACATCTGAAGCTTTGCAAGATTCTTAAGTATTTCTTTTCTCTAGAAAAGACACTGCTTTACTAAAGGGGTAATGATTGGTATGTTTCTGTACTCAAATAATGTCATAAACTAACACTTAGAACATTTATTAAATGCTTGTGATGTGCCAGACGCTGTGCTAAGTGTTGGAGATGTGAACACAAAACAAATGAGACAACCCATACTCTCAAGATGCTTACATTTTAAAGGGGAAAATAGGAAAGGGAAGAAGACAGAGAGCTCATGCTGCCAAGTGGGGGGAAGGCTGTTGATAAGGAGATGGAGAAATCCAGAGAGACAGTAGGGCTGGGGAATTTTTTTTAAGGAAAATAATTTATTCCAAAATAATTTAATGATTTAATTTAATTAATTTAATAATTTAATCCAAAGCCACTATTTCCACTATCTGGCTATTTCATGAATCTGTGATTATTGGATCTCTCTAAATCCATTGTTTACACTGTAACTCTTGCACCTTGTTAACCGTCCTTGTTAATGTCATGACTCACTTCTGTCCATCACAGCCTTTGGGCCAATAATTTTAATTCTTCAAAAACAGTGGTTTTCCATGACTCATAGCCTACAGCGTCATCAGAATCATATTCATTTAAAAAATAGACCCAGTTTTCCAGTGCCAAGACAGAAGAGTGAGGAAGAAACCCTCTGAAATCCTTCCAAATTCCCCTCCAAACAAATAGAAAGCTGCCTCAGAATTGACCTAGAAGCAGGGAAGCAGTTTGTCAGCACAGCAGCAAAGGGCTGTCTCACTAGGTTGAGAAGTAAGCATGGTTCAGTAGCAGCAACAACAGCAACAGTAGGAGCAGCAGCAGCAGCAGCAGCAGCAGCAGCAGCAGCAACAAGCTTCACAGCAGGGGGCCTGCAGCAAGACTCTAAACCTGGGACAATTCAATAGTGAGACGTCACCTTCTTACAAACCAGCAGACCCCTAGGCAAATGAGAAGTCTGTGCAGTGCAGCAAAGCCCCAATCCCAGCCACCTAACCCCAGCACAAGCCACAAATTAATTTTTTAGGATTAAATTATATGGTTTCAATTAATTTTTAATTTTTTTCCATTGTCCATTACTGGATCTGAAAAGGATGCATTTACTATTTCTACTTTTCTTTCTCATGATTTTCCCCTTTTGTTCTGATTCTTCTTGCACAACATGACTAATGTGAAAATATGTTTCATCTCTCTCTCTCTCTCTCTCTCTCTCTCTCTCTCTCCATATGTGTGTGTGTGTGTGTGTGTGTATAGCCTATGTCAAATTGTATACCTTCTGGGGGGGTGGGGCATGGAAAGAGGAGGGAAAATTTAGAATGTAGAACTCAAAATCTTATAAAGACAAAGGTTGAAAAGTAAAAATAAATAATCTTAAAAAAAAAGATGATTGCTCTACTTAATCGAAAGACTCTTTTAAGTTAATAAACAATTGGCATTTCAAGATCTTGTATTCGCTACACTTTTAGCCAATTGTGCAATTATAAAGATATGATCTAAAATAGCATATTGTTCAGGAAAACCTGCTTACCTACTTTTGAGATTTTTATCAAAGATGTACCTGATGCACTAATGTCATAATTACCACCATAAAATTATAACTATATGGGTGAAATTATTGTTTTCTGTATGGCTTTTTATTATTTGACAAACAATAAGTATTAAGGTTCTCCCACCCTAAGTCTTTGGGAGCTTTCTTTTTCAGATACCTTGATAATCAATACTTCACTGCCTTTAGAAAAGTTGCATATCTGTATGTCTGTATACATACACACATACATATACATTTGTATATATATATATGTGTGTGTGTTTATGAAATCTAGTTTAGATGTTTCTGTTTTTGTTTTCTTTAGTGCCATTTATAATTCTTCATGCAAACACCTAAAAACCGTAATGTTGAATATTAAAAATCAATAACAACAACAAAAACCCAATGAATCCACTGTCATTGGTGGAGGAATTGGTAAAAAGAAAAAAAAAACACTTACAAATACCCTTTGTTGTCTGTTTCCTGTTCTTTTTCCATTTTCATCCTTGGGGTGATGCAGAATTTCTCACAAAGCTTTTGTAAAACTTATTTTCCCATTCTCTTTGTTTATTACAATTAGAATTATTAGAAAATTAATTCCTACTTTCATAGCACTTCCTGTGAAATTTAATAAATTAGTTTTCCTTCTTAGCTTCTCTTGTGTTTGGCTATAATATATCTGTTTGAAAATGGGATGAAATGCTTTCTTCTCAGGCAGTTTCCCATCTCCTTTTAATGTACTTATTGTGGCAACTGATTTACATTAGTTAAGATACACTAGGAAATTATGATTGTCTATGCTGATATCTGTATTTTTATTAATTTTCCATATCCAACACTAAAGTCTTATTTAAATTGGTTAATTTGAAAGTAAATAAATTTGACACTGTATCTTATAAATTTTATTACATCTTCCGTTTTGGTATTTATGTTTTTCTTTATACATAAGCACTTATTTTGAAAATGATTCATATCAATAATCAGTCATTTCCTTTTTTTAAAAATATAATAATTTTCATTTTATCATGTTATTTAAAATTGATGATATAATCTCCCCTCAATGAAAATATTGGGTATATGTAGGCTTCTGTAGATTCCACAAGCCTTTCTTGTTTCTCTTTCTTACATTTTCCAATGCATTTTTCTTCTCTCCTCCCCATACCCATTTTTTCCATTGAAGCCACCAAATATTTAAATATATGTTGATTTAATTTGGAGGGTTTCATCTTCCTAAAATGGCTCTACCTCCTCGTCTTGTACAACAGATGTTGGTTCATATGCTGCAATTATTTTCCTGGTGGTCTTTTGGCAACCATGAACACTGCAATATGAGATGGCCATATGTCCCATGGAATCGGGTTTTTTTGGTGCCTTGATAAAATGTTTCTTGTTGCATAATAAAGCCAACTCTATCAACTCCTTCAATGACCTCTCCAAGAGAACCTGTGAACCATGATATCATTTAACTGCAAGTTCTTCATAACTTCTGGAATCATTTATATAAATAATTACAAAATAATAATTCTTCCAGGATATTGCTCACTCACTGGTCACAGGAAAAGTATCCTATGCTTAGAGTACTGATCGCTAAGTTGGTGTTTGTATTCTGTCTTCAGACTGTGATATTTAGCAACTTCTGACCCATTTTCAGTGTCTCTGAAATTGTCCTTGCAAAAGTGGAAAAAAGGCAACATGGAACTGAGGCTATTTTGTATTTTCATATATTTCCATGATCACTATGTTAGGAATTCATCACCAAGAAGCTAGTCTATTGGTGATGAGCCCCTATATATTTACCTAAACTTGTCCTCAGATAGTAGATGTGGTCTGTTCCCAAACTGAAACTCTAAGCCTTTTTAGCATGTGAGAATGTGCCAACATTTGCATTCAGCAATCTAGAATCTAGGATTACTTCTATAACAAAAAGATATTCATTAAAAATTTGTGGAAGACTTCTAGCAAATAAATTAACTGATGATTTCTTTTCTTTTCCTATGTTCTTTTATTACACTTAAAAAAAACATCAACATGAATATTTCCATATACAAAAAAGAACAGAAAAAGAGTATTGTATATGAAATCATGAATCTCTATTATATATGGTTTATTAAAATGCATATTTGAAATTTAAGTTTGTTGAATCAACATTGTCCTTGTTTCTATCCCATTTGAATTTCCTTCTACAATCTTGAAGGTGCTTTAAATATTCCACTGATGGTTTTTTTGTTGTTTTATCATATATACATATATATGTATATATATGTATATATATCATTATTACCATGACCTCATTCTCTCTCTCCCCAAATTCCCCTTTCAAAAGAAATAAAATCTCACTCTTGTAATAAATAAGTACAGCAAAGCAAAACATTCAACCGTTGGTTTTGGCCATGTATGTATGTCTCAATATGCTCCTGCAATCCATAATTCTCTTCTAAGAGAGGGTTTTTCATCAGTTTTGTGGAGTTAGGACTGGTCATTGCATTGATCAGAGTTCCAAAGTCTTTCAAAGTTGTTTTCCCTTACGGTGTTGTGTAAATTGGTCTCCTGATTCTAATTCAGTCTACATGGGATCATGTGAGTCCAGTCATCTTTATCTGAATTTGTTCTGCTTGTTGTTGTTATGTTGAAATAATAGCCCATTACGCTCCGATGTCATAATTTATCCAATTATTACCCAAAATAAAGGGAAATCATTTTACTTTCATTCTTTACTACAACAAAGTGATCACACACTCACAATATTTTTGCTGTATATGTATGTGTGCACACATGTATTTAATGTATATATGTATGTATACATATGTGTTTAATGTATATATGTATGTATACATACGTATAAATATTTCCCTCTCTATTTGATGTTGTTGTGGCCCATGTCTAGTAGTGGTTTTGCTGAGTCTAAGTGTATGCACATTTTAGTGTGTGTTTTTTGGTCTACAACAGATGAAACAATTCACGTAGCTACCATTCACATAGCTACCAACAGGTCATTAGTGTGCCTGTCATCCTACACCCCCTTACAACATTTTCCTTTATTGTTATCTTTGTCCATCTGATATGTGTCATATAGAACTTCAGGGCTATTTAAATTTCTATTTCTTTTGATATTAGTCATATAAAGAATTTTTTCATAGTATTTTTTCATTTCCAATACTATGAATTTTATTATTTTTTATGTTCATTTATTTATTTTTAGGTTTCAATATTTATTTCCACAATACTTTGAGTTCCAAATTTTCTCCCCATCTCTCCTCTCCCCCTACCCCATAACGCTTTGCATTCTGATTACTCCTTCCCTCAATATGTCCTCCCTCCTATCACGTCTCTCCCTTCCCTTATCCTCTTCTTCCCTCTTTTCTTGTAGGGCAAAATAGTTTTCAATAACCCATTACCTGTATTTCTAATTTCCCAGTTGTATGCAAAAATAATTCTCAACATTCATTCCTAATACTTGGAATTACATCTTCTCTTCCTTCCTCCCTCCCCATCTATCCCCACAGAGAAGGCAGGCAATTCAATATAGGCTGTATAAGTATAGTTTTGCTAAAGACTTCCATAATAGTCATGTTGGGAAAGACTAAATTTATTTCCCTCCATCCTATCCTGTCCCCACCATTTATTCTATTCTCCTTTGACTTGTTCCTCCCCAAAAGTATTTTCTTCTGATTACTCCATTCTCCCATTTGCCTTCCCTTCTATCATTCCATTCACCCCACTTGTTCCCTTCTCCCCTACCCTTCTGTAGCACAAGATATACTTTCATACCAAACTGAGTGAGCATGTCATTCCCTCAAGCCAAATGTGAAGACAGTGAGCTTCCCTTTTTCCCTCTCACATACTTCCTTTTCTTCTCCATTAAAGAAGCTTTTTCTTGCCTCCTTGGTGCATGATAATTTACCCTATTCCGTTTTTTCCTTTCTCCTCCCAATATATTCCTCTCTTACCCCGCAATTTTATTTTATCTTTTTGGGTATCATCCCTTATTATTCAACTCATCCTGTGTTCTCTGTCTATATATATGTATATGTATGTATATATGTGTGTATATATGTATATATATGTGTATATATATATATATATATATATGGGTGTGTATGTGTACCAACTACCCAAGTACTGAAAAAAAGTCTCAGAATTTATAAATATTATTTTTCTATGTAGGTATATAAACAGTTCAACTTTAGAAAGTCCCTTATAATTTCTCTTTCCTATTTACCTTTTCATGCTTCTCTTCATTCTTGTGGTTGAAAGTCAAATTTTCTATTCAGCTCTGCTTTTTTCATCAAGAATGCTTGGAAGTTCTCTGTTTCATTGAATGACCATTTTTCTCCTGGAGTATTATACTTAGTTTTGCTGAGTAGGTGATTCTTGATTTTAATCCCAGTTTCTTTGCCTTATGGAATATCATATTCCAAGCCCTTTGATCCCTTTATGTAGAAGTTGCCAGATTCTGTGTTATCCTGATTGTATTTCCATAATACTCAAACTGTTTCTTTCTGACTGCTTGCAATATTTTTTCCTTGACCTGGGAACTCTGGAATTTGGCTACAATATTCCTAAGGGTTTCTCTTTTTGGCTATCTTTTAGGAGGTGATCTGTGAATTCTTCCAATATTTATTTTGCCAGTTGGTTCTAGAATATCAAGGAAGTTTTCCTTGATAATTTCATGAAAGGTGATGTCTAGTCATGGCTTTCATGTAGTCCTCTAATTTTTAAATTGCCTGTCCTGAATTTATTTCCCAAGTCAGTTGGTTTTCCACTGAGATATTTCACATTATCTTCAATTTTTTTCATTCTTTTGGTTTAGTTTTGTAATTTCTTGGTTTCTCATAAAGTCATTAGCCTCCATCTGTTCCATTCTAATTTTGAAAGAACTATTTTCTTTAGTGAGCTTTTGAACCTCCTTTTCCATTTGGCTAATTCTACTTTTTAAAGCATTCTTTTCCTCATTGGCTTTTTGGACCTCTTTTACCAATTGAGTTAGCCTATTTTTAAAAGTGGTATTTTCTTCAGCAATTTTTGGGTCTCCTTTAACAAACCATTCACTCACTTTTCATGATTTTCTTGCATCACTAAAATTTCTCTTCCCACTTTTCCTCCACCTCTCTTACTTGATTGTCAAAATCCTTTTTGAGTTCTTCCATGGCCCAAGACCATTGTATATTTATTTTGGAGGTTTTGGATGCAGAAACCTTGACTTACTTTGATGTTATGCTTTGTTCTTCTTCATCTGAAAGGATAGAAGAAAATATCTGTTCACCAAGAAAGTAACCTTCGATAGTCTTATTTTTTCCCTTTCTGGGGCATTTTCCCAGCCAGTTACTTGACTTTTGACACCTTTTTACAGAGGAGGATATATTCTGGAGACCTGTAAGTTCTCAGTTCCTCCAAGGTGGCACAATCCTCTCCAGACCTATGCACTGGTCTGGGAGCAACCAAAAACTTTTCTGCCCAAAATCTGCAATTGAATTCCTTCACCACAACTGCCTCCAGGTCCACTGACAGTATTCCTCCTCACTCCTGGGTGGAGCTCAAGGCTGAGAATCAGATCTATGGCTCAATTCCCCCAGGGGCTTTAGGTGGAAGGCTCCAAAAATGGCAGCGGCCAGAGCCCTCCCACTGACCTTTGAAGCTGTCTGCGGCATTTGTGGGTTAAGGAATCTGGGAATTGCTGCCAGTGGAGCTGTGAATCCTGTTCTGGGTCCTGTCCCTGGTGCTGTACTCTAGTCAATGCTCCATGCTGGTCTGCATTTGTTGTGCTGGTCTGTGATGGTCTGGTCTGCCAGTACTATGAGTTTTCTTGAGAATGGCTTATGCATACTTTATGATTAAGAGAATATGAATAAAGAGTAAGGAGAGGAAAAGCTAGGATGGAGTGTTGGGTATGTGCCAACCCCTAGGAAGTTGACAGTAGAAGAGTCTGAGGAATGATCAGAATGCTAAAAGAGAACAAAAAAAGAACAGTAGCAGGAAAACTCAGAGGGGAGAGAAAGTCCAGGAGAGGATGGTCAACAGCATGGACATACTATATAGATGGAAAAAAAGGAATTAGGACTGAGAAGAAAAACAAAACATTAAATATAAATTAATGTCTACTACTATTTTGAAGATCCATCATTTCTCACTTTGTTGCTCTCCTGAGTTTTGATCTCTAAAACCTCATCATCCCCTCTGAATCTCACACTTCTTTAGCTCCCCCCTTCCCTTAGAGAACTCCTTCCCACTGATTAGAGAGAGCTGAGGGTGGGTCTCAGAGATTTCCTCCCAGATACTCCACTTAAGGAGCTTGCCAAGGGTGGTTAACTCATAATTTCCTACCTGGCTTTCTCATGGTCCTTATGCCTGCTCTTTAGCTTTTTTGTATGTGCTATTTTTCCTTCATGAGACTGTGATGTCCTTGAGGGAAGGGTAGTCTCTTGCCTCACTTTTTATTCCTAGTGCTGACAGACACTAGATGTTTAATAAATGTTTATCAATGATTTAAAGGTAACTAGCTGTATGTGAATGTTACATATTAAGTTAATGTCAATAGGCCAATTAAAATTTAAAAGGGAGAATTCTAAAATATGATCCTTTGAGCATGCTAATAACTATATTTTATGTAAACTATCAAATAACAAAATAACATTATTCCATTAATTTGTTACTTCTAAAGTCAGAGATTAAAATAGATTTACATTGTTTTCTTACAACTATTAGAAAAAAACATAAAAGGAAGAGGCTGAAGGGAGAGAGCTCATTTCTTTTTCTGAGTACAGAGTGACATGTGACTGTATCTGAGGGCAGAATGTTATTAGATTGTAAACTCCTTGAGAGCAGGGACTATTTTTTGCCTCTTTTTATATCCTCAGCACTCAACACAATGCCTGACACATTCTAAGTGCTTAAAAAATGTTTATTTATTAAATTGTCTATGGAAGGTACAAAAGGGGTCCTAGTTAGCAAGTATCTGAAAGATTTTAAGACACTCTTGAATCTTAAGGGCTATAAAACATGAATTCAGATTTAAGCTGCAAATTTCTCAATGTATTTTCTGATTCCTGTAGAAAAGATATAAAAAAGTACTGCACTAAACTTATTTATACCAGCTAACATGATTGAATAAGTTAAAACAAATAGGAAACATAAGAATTATACTTGTCTGGAACTCTACCAGACATTAAGACTTAAGAAGGAAAAAAATGGCAAAAATGAATTTTGGACTTTTCCAAATGCAACCCTTCAAAATAAATAGTTTGAAAGATTTGCCAAAACCAAGTGTGGTTGGTTTTGTACATCCCTAACAATTACTGTGACTGTATTTTCAAAAAGTTCCTAAGGAAAATGTGGTTCCAGTACATCCTCTCCCTTACCCCTGTTATTAATTTCCTTAGAAACCATTGCTTACTCTGTTTTTTGTTTATTCTTTTCCTCATAAAAAATTTATCTTCACTTCAATTCAAGTAAGCTCTTTGAGGGCACAAATTGGTTGTTTTGCAAAATTTTGTACAGAAATAAAACCTATGACCTATACATATGAATCAATGCAATGAGACAAGTCTTTTTTGTCTTCCCCAGAAGTCATCTGCTTAAAAATATAAGCAAATTATAATTTCTAGAGTAACAAGGATTACAGACTGCATTTGCTTAGAAGAGTTATGTCAAAAATGAGGACAGAGTTGGACTATTTTGTCCAAAATACAGTTGAGATAAATGTACATTTTGACCTTGACATAGCTGCATAAACCTTTAATTTTTTCCTCTATTTTTTCTTATCGAATTTTAGCAGGACAAGTAATCAAGTTGACATCAGGTATCCTTGCCCTTCTTCAACTTAAAGGAATATCTAGAGCATGTGTTTTTATCCTTTTTTGTATATCATGATCCTTTCAGACAGTCTGGTAAAACATATGAATCACCCTAATATTTTTTAATGTGTAAAGTAAAATATAGAAGATTAAAGGAAACCAATTATATTGAAATAGTTATCAAAACATCAAAATGAGTAAGTTCATGAAGGCACAGTAAAGAGTACTTGATACATGGTATCTCTTGCAATTAGGGCAGCTAGGTGGTGAACTGGAGTCAGGAAAACCCATCTTCCTGAGATCAAAATCAGCCTCAGGCACTTTGTAGCTGTGTGACCCTGGGCAAATCATTTAACCCTATTTGTCTCAGTTTCCCCTTCTGTAAAAAATGAACTGCACAGGAGATGGCAAACAACTCTAATACTCTTGCCAAGAAAACCTCAAATGGGGTCAAAGCTGGACAGGACTGAAATGATTAAACTGCATCTCTAACACTAAGTAAAGGTAAATTTTCAAATCAGCCTAGTAGAACTTGGAAAGAACACTGACGCTGGTGTCAGAGGCCTTGACTTCCAATCTTATTTCTGTATGGCTTTAGGCAAGTCACTCAACCTTCCTATGCCTCTCTTCTCTCATTTACATCCAACTCTTTCTTCCCACCATCTAGATGGTGACTGGTGTGGCCTAGGACTGGCTCAGAAAGATCTGGTAGTTCATATTTAAGAGTGGTAGGAAATGAGACACTCATACTTATATGTCACCATCTAACAGGTACCAAAAAAGACATTTACTTAACTTTAGCATGGAACAGATATTCAGCAAGGATATAATGCTGTTTCAGCGTTTCCATTTGAATTGTCTTAGGAAGATTCTGAGGATCACCTGGCAGGATAAGATACCAGACACTGAACTTCTGCTTGAGCTCAACTGTCAAGTATTCAAACTATGCTTCAGAGAGTGCAACTCTGATGGACTGGCCACATTGTTCGAATTAAAAATGTACACTTGCCAAAAAGACTATTTTATGGAGAACTTGCATGGGGCAGGCGATCACATGATACAATGACACCCTCAAGGTGTTTCTCAAGAACTTTGGATTTGACTGTGTAACATGGGAGACACTGGCACAGCACCACTCAGCATGGCGTGCCCACATAAGAAAAGGTGCTTGTGCTCTTTGAACAAAGCAGAATTGAGACAGCACAGAGTTAATGCAGGATGCACAAATTTGGGATATCCACCCCAAATATTCAAATAGACTATCTGTGCCCAACCTGTGGTAGAGGATTCCGAACTTGTATTGGTCTGACCAGTCACAGTCAGACACAATGAAATTTCACTTTACAATGGTGATGTCATTTTGGTCCTCTTCGAAGATGAAGGACAACAACCAATGCTGTTTCAGGTAAAAGCCACCCTCAACTTATTTCAATATGGAAACTAGGCATAGTGATGTGTTGATTCCTTTGATAGTGGACCTTATGTCAAATCTGAATATGACAGACTCCTCATGGACCAGTCTCTTATACTCTAGGCAGCCATGTTAGCAGATTAAGCCTTAATTCCTGGGAACAAGTAAGTGACTCAAATGGCTTCTCTGCTTCTTAGGTTAAAAAAAAAATAGTTCATGCTATGTATGGTCATAGGAGAAACTAGCCCAGCCTGGATATCAGGGCTTTAGTAGATCATGATCTTACCACAACTTCTAAGATCACTCCCAGATCAACATTTTTAATATTGCATCCATGAAAAGAGTTTGGGACTTGGAATAAGAAGGACTAGGTTCTCATCTCAGCCTTAGTACTTAGTTATATTGTGACTTTGGGTAAATCACTGTGTGATCCTAATTGGTGGAAGTCATAACAAGGTCACAGTGACCAGTTAAAACCTTGAATGTCTAGACATCTACCCAACAGCATTGGCCTTGATGCCTGAGTTTGATTCTGGGATTCTAAGTATAAACTAATTGTTAGCCAAAACCTCAACTAAGTCACTATGACATATGTAATGACTCTCTATAGTTCCTCCTCCTTTTGTTTGATTTCTATAATTACCAAAGGGCTTTTTTGAGGTCTTTGCAGGGATCCACTTAATTATCTGGCTGGTCACTCCAGACTGAGGATTATTAAGCTCTTGGCAGGGATCCACCATGTGTTGAAATGCCACACCAGACTGTCTCTCTTGTCAGCATTCTATAGGACCATTCACTTTCTCTTATATAATCATCATGAAGCTCCCAGCCTCTTTCCTGGGCATGGAACTTGCCCAATGTAATGGGGGGAGGGCTACCATGAATATTCCTATGCAGGGGAAGTTTGGACCCTACAATTGGTATAGTTGTGGATACCAAAGAAATGTCAAGAGGAGTTGGAGTCCAGTTGTGAAAGGAAAGGGCTGATGTGGGATGACCTTTTCCCATGGTGTTGAGGAAAGCCACCACAGGGGCCTTGACCTGGAAAGACTAAGAATAATGGAGGAGATACAGTTATAATAAAACATATGGAAAGTCAAAGAACCAGTAACTGGGAACTTGGCAAACAAGACAGATAAAAAAGAGTAGCATGTAGGAACACTGGCTTGATTATTAGCCAGGTTGGAGGGTATTGAGAATGTAGACAGGGAGGCATCAAGGTGCGGGACCCCTGGGAAGACAGCAATGCAGAGGAAGTTTCAAAGTATGGTATACAGAATAGAGAGTCTCTTTTTCTTTTTCTCTCTCTCTCCCTCCCTCGCTGACTGCAGCAGTATCACAAGGTGGGTAGACAGAAAAGAGAGAGAGAGAGAGAGAGAGAGAGAGAGAGAGAGAGAGAGAGAGAGAGAGAGAGTATATATCCAGTGAAGTGAAGATTATTTGAGACATGATTGGTAAAAGTGAGTAGAAGAAAGTAATTGAAGTGTTGGATCAAAATAGTAAAGAAACAAGACTTCAAGATTTTGTTTATTTTTTATAAAAATTATAAATTGATCATTTTTTAGTTTTCAACATTCACTTCCACAAGATTTTGAGTTCCAAGTTTTCTCCTCATCTCTCCCCTCCCACTCACCCTAGGATAGCTTGCATTCTGATTATCCCTTCTTTGATCCCCAAACACCCTCAATGAGAAATCAAACAATTTGATATAGGTTATACATGTGTAGTTACGCAAAACACTTTCTTAATAGTCATGTTGTGAAAGACTAACTATATTTCACTCCAACTCTGCTCCCCATTAATTCTGTTTTTGCCTTTGACCTAGTCCCTCCTCAAAAGTGTTGCCTTCTGATCACCCCTTCCTCCAATCTGTCCTCCCTTCTGTCACCCCCCCATCTTATATCCTTCTCTGCTACTTTTCCTGCCTACATGCTCAATTCCCTCCAACCTGGACAGAAGATAGATTTCCATACCCATTGAGAGTGTATATTGTTTCCTCCTTAAGCCAAATCCAATAAGAGTAAAATTTACTCATTCCCACTCATCTCCCCCCTCTTCCCCTCATACATACACACATAACATACACATACACATATATAATGTATACACATATATTTGTATATGTATATGTGTATGTAATACACACACACATATATGTATATATATATAAATATATATATATATAAATATATATATATATATATATATATATATATATATATATATATATATATATAAATATATATATATATATATATATATATATATATATATATATATATATATATATATATATATATATATATATATATATATATATATATATTCTCTCCAACTACCCTAATACTGAGAAAGGTCTAATGAGCTACAAATATTATCTTTCCGTGTAGGAATGTAAAACAGTTAAACTTTAATTAGTCCCTTACAATTTCTTTTTCTTGTTTGCCTTTTCATGCTTCTTTTGAGTCTTGTATTTTAAAGTCAAATTTTCTGTTCAGCTCTTGTCTTTTCATCAAGAATACTTGAAAGTAATTCTGTTTCACTGAATGTCCGTTTCCCCTCCAAAGGATTATACTTCAATTTTGCTAGGTAGGTGATTCTTGGTTTATATTCTAGCTCCTTTGACCTCTAGAATATCATATTCTAATCCCTCCCATCCCTTAATGTGGAAGCCATTAAATTTTGAGTTAGCCTGATTGTGTTTCCACAATACTCGAATTGTTTCTTCCTAGTGGTTTACAAAATTTTCTCCTTCACCTGGAAATTCTGTAATTTGGCTTCAATATTGCTAAGAGTTTTGGGGGGAATCTCATTCAGGAGGTGATCAGTGGATTCTTTCAATTTATATTTTACCCCTGGTTCTAGAATATCACAGCAGTTTTCCTTGATAATTTCTTGAAAGATGACATGTAGGCTCTTTTTCATCATGACTTTCAGGAAGTCCAATAATTTTAAAATTATCTCTCCTGGATGTATTTTCCAGGTCAGTTGTTTTTTCGACAAGATATTTCACAGTCTTCTATTTTTTTTCATTCTTTTAGTTTTATTTTATAATTTCTTGAGTTCTTATAGAGCCTTTAGATTCCATTTGCTCCATTCTAATTTTTAAGGAGTTATTTTCTTCAGTGAGCTTTTGGATCTCCTTTTCCATTTGGCCAATTCTACTTTTTAAGGCATTCTTGTCCTCATTAGCTTTTTGAACGTCTTTTGCCATTTGAATTAGTCTCTTTTTTAAAGTATGATTTTCTTCAGTATTTTTGGGGTCTCCTTTAACAAGCTGTTGACTCATTTTTCATGATTTTCCTATATCATTCTGATTTTTCTCCCAATTTTTTCTCTACCTCTCTTACTTGATTTTCAAAGTCTTTTTTGAGCTCTTCTATGGCCTAAAACCTATTTATATTTTACTTGGAGGCTTTGGATGTAAGAGCATTGACTTAGTTGTCTTCTACTGGCTATAAATTTTGATCTTCTTTGTCACCAAAGCAAGATTCTATGGCCTGAGATTTTTTTCCACTGTTTGCTCATCTCCCCAGCCAATTCTTCATTTTAAAACTCTTTATTAAGGCACAGCTGCTTCCAGTGTGGAGGGTGTACTGTCCCATGCTTCAGGGTTTTGTGCAGGTATTTTCGAGATACTGCTAGGGGACTATAAATTTTCAATTCTTTCAAGTTGGTTTGATCAAAGGAGAGGTGTTTACTCCTCTCCTGACCTGTAATACAGTCTGTGAGTGACAATAAGCACTCTTTTCTGCCTTGGAACTATGAGAAAGATTCCCTCTCCACTGCAGCCATAAGCTCTGTCAAGCCTCCACTCCTCCTCATCCCAGGACCACCACCCAGGAATTTGACCCAAGATCCAAGCAGAGCAAAGCAAGAGAATCCTTACCAGCAAAGAGATATCTGTAATCCCTCTGTGATCAGCTGCCCTATCTCCCCACTATATGTGGTCTGAAAGCTCTGGAAGCAGTTACTGCTGGTGCCACTGCTGTCACTGTCACCCCAGGGCTAGCACCTAAGCACACTCCTCTCTCATTCAGATCTGACAGAGCTTTTCTACTGATCTTCTAAGTTTTCTTGATAGTTTGTGGGTTGAGAAGTCTGGAAACCACCACAGCTGCCTATGATTCAGTCCCCTGAGGCCTGCTCCAGGTTTTCTGGGGGGCCTGGTCTGTACCAGTGTGGCCAATGTTGATCTGAGGCTTGACAATTTTAAAAGAGTCTTTAATCAAAGTCCATTAGACGAATGTGTATAAAGAAAGAAAAGTGAGAAAGTTGAATCATGTAGAAATGAGAGGAGCATGGGTAGAAAAAAAGGTGTGATCTCTTTGCATAAGAATAAATGGTTTAGAAACTATAGAGAGAAAAGTCTACCTTCACTTTCGTGCTCCAGCCCTAAACAGACTGAATGATTATCAAGAGGCAGGATCACAGGCTGCGTCAGTGAGAGTTTCAAGGCTTACACTTTGGAATTGAACTGGAACTTGACCATTTCCTGTCTCATGGAAAAGGGAAAAGGTTTTGTGTACCAGGACATAAACAAAAAAAAAAATAATTGAATTCATTCTAGTCACATTTTGAGTGAAATGTGTCTCTCCTAATTTGGTGTTTAAGATAAGTCAGAATTTATTATGTTATTTGGCATTAAGAGAAATTGGGAAAACATATAGATCTGAAATTTGTTAACTCAGTGACCTTAAGCAAGTTACCTCACATACATTTACCTCGGTTTACTTTAAATGACTGTAAAGGCCTAACACAATGCCTGGCCTAGGGCCAACACTATAAATCCTAACTGTTCTTAGCATTTCCTAAATTAGGTGCAATTGCTTCATACTTGATAACTTTGTGTGGAATACTAGATGTGATTAGTATACAATGCCAAAGGGGATGAGATGTCTGGTTTTCTGTGTAAGGTCATTTGGAAATGCATTCAACAGGACTGGACTCACCTGATCAATAACAGGCTGATTTCAAGCTTCAAATACATGATATTGTTCAAACTGGTAAACTTTGGTATCAAGTATGTTGAGCAACTTTTTATAATTTTTATAATTTGGATGCTATTAGAGTATGAACTGAAACTGAAAGGAACTGAAAGACAGTAGAAATATTGTTTAAAACCATTTGTATAATTTTATTAGCCCTGCTATCCCTGTCTCATAATGTATTTTAAATGAAATTTAGGGAACTGGGTTTTTCCACTTTTGCCTGTAGTTAAGAGGAAGTTACAGCTATAACTATTTAACTATCACTTATAAAGTATAAGAGTGTTAACTAAGTTATTAATGGTTATTATCATTATGTTGAAATCTAATATTGGTCATTGATTACTGTGTGGAAAGGAGGGGTATGAAGGTTGCAGTAGGCTTAGTCTATTCCACTTTGCATGCAGGGTGTGTATGGGTCAAAGACCAGAGGCCGCAGCAGCCCTACGGGTAGATGGGGTTCACAGACATGGGCATCAGGCTCAGACCCTTCCCTGGGGTCCCTGTTGATTCCCCTTATTTTGTAAGCTTACGAGGTTCTTGGAAACCATATGTTTGGGCAAGCCATCAGCCCTGAAAAAAGCATTTTTGGGGTTATCAAGTTCCTAATCAATGAAGCTGGTTTACTGACAATTTACCAATGTGTATATAATATAGAAATTATTTCTAATGATTGCTCTTTACACAAGGACAAATTTAAACTTGAGAAGAAAAGAAAAATAAGAATGTTGAGTGAAATCTCTTGTATATGTTTGAGTCCTGGTAAAATTTTATTGCTTGTTATAACTCCATGAGAGGAAAAATAACTATATTCATCCCTAAGCTGTGATTGGTGAAATGTACTATTTGAGGTAAAAGGTCTTGAGACTCTAACTCATTTTGGTTCGAGGTTTCAATTTAGGTAGAGTTGGCTGATGGATCATTAAATCAGTAATCTATCAATCTAGAAAAATGCCACAAGCTACTCAAAAAGAATGTGACCCTGATTTCTCACAGGTAGAGGTTTGTATCTGGGGAAAAGCTGACAGGACAAACTTTGGCTTATCTTAAGGTAGGATCCTTCTATCTGAGTTCTCCGATTATGTTCCTTTTGAACAGGAATGTTTTCCACCCGCCTATTCCTGAGTCTAGCTATGAGGTGGAATTGTGGCATGGTAGGTTGGCAACTGTGACTCTTATCTGAAATCAACAGACCTCTGAATACTTTATCCTGCTATACATGTGTCATGACATCAAGAATCGGTTTGATGCTGATGTATCCATGTCCCTGCTTTTTCTTTGTATAGCAAATTTCTATAATCAGAGAAAGTAGTAGGTAGAAAATGATAGTACAATTCAAGAATGTGAGTTCTTGCTATTTCTAATCCGAATGTGTAGCCATTCTGTATCTTAAACGACTTAGTAAATGACTTTCTGACTTAGTCATCTACCTGTTTATATAGCTTTACATGCACATATTTCTCTATATATGTATATGTCCATATCTATACACATACATACATATATATCTGTATATATACATACACATATCTATACATCTATACATATATGTGTGTATACATATATGTGCATACTTATATAAAGTATATATGCACTTATATATACTTTATATAAAGTATACTTATATAAAGTATACATACATACATATAAGAAATAAGGTCTTTAAATGTTTTGAAATGATGTAAGAATAATTTGGTATTGATACAACTGTTTGTGGGACCTAACTGTTATGTCAATTACAGAAACTAAATCCCAAACCTCTTCAGTTTGGTTTAAGGAAGAGAATTTTAGTACAATAAGTTTTCTTAGAAAGGTATAATTTATGGAATATTTAGTGTTACATTAATGGAAAAGTAAGTTTCATTTATGTTTATTACTAAAGTGGAAATAACACCTGATCATACTGTGTGTCCCATGGCACAAACATGTTTTATTACAAACAACTTATTTGACATGCACTGTCTTGAACTTGTTTACTTAAGTATCCTCTGAAGTTTTTACTCTAACTGGAGAAAAAGTAAGCCTCTCATAAGTAAATTTATTTGAATGTAGGTGTGGAAAGTCTCTCTCTGGAAGAGTGTTGTCACTTATGTTTTCATATATAGGACTGAATCCTCAACAGCATTAGAGTAGAAAAATTTGAGAAAGCAACAAGGTCAGAAAATGCTTATATCAAATGTAAATGATTCTAGTGGGACGTGTAAATGTTCAAATTTTCTGGAGAGTAAAGTGAACTCTGGATTGCTAGTTTGATGTTCCCATTATAGCCCTATTGTTAATAAGATCAGAACTCTAAGGTTTAAGCTGGTTTTCCCAACATGAACTAGTTATTGCAGAAGGAAAATTTGAGAGACTGTGCCAACTTGCATTGAGATATGTTTTGTAAGATTTTAGCAAGAACATCTGAGATTCTCTACAAGTAACTTGAAACCAGAAAAACAATTCTACTGAAAGGTTGTCCCTGAGGACATTTTCCAGATCACCCCAAGCAAAGATGCTCTACACCCTGGGATCCTCTTTCAGGAAGGGACTCCCAGTCGTCATGCCTGTGCTCACCAGATCCCCCTTCTCTTCTGGCCTACTGGCTTCTAGATTATCAGCCTTGCAACCAGTCTAAGTAAGACTTCCCCAACATTTGCCTCTAGGTTACCTTTCACATAGTTGGAAAAAGCTTAGGCTCCAAAACCTTGAAAAGGAAAGCTTTGTTTCTGGTCTCAATACAATCTAGAGGACCAAGAAAAATTGTCTGATTTCTTCAGGTGATTTCTGACAAGCTTCTCTAAGCTTTTAGATTTTGTCCATCATTATCTGTATCACCCTGTTTGTTTGTCCTGTTAATCTGTTCTATATTTGTCTCTGTGTGGTGTGAATGAGTGTTTGTGTAATGTGACAATCTGAAAGGTTTAAAATGCAGCCACCTAGCAAGGGTAGCTTCTAAGGGCTATAGCTAGACTTTTCTTTGGAATGTCTCCTTCTCTTTCTCTCCACACCCTCCCCCCAATCCTTCCATCTACTCCGATTGCAGCAGCCTCAGAGGATCAGGAGGATGAGACAAAGACAGAGAAAGAAAAAATATTTAGGTTAGATGATTGATAAAGGCAAATAGAGGAGGGTAAGAGAAGTGTCAGAGGAGAATAAGAGAGGCATAAAAACATAAACAAGAAAAAAACATGTTATTCAATAAGGGCAAACTATTTACATCCCTATAAGGCAAGATAATACTTGCAACTCTTGAGAACTGTATCTTTATTATGATATTTAGAAGGGGTGTGCATAGACAGAGGATGTGTGTATCACTTGACTTTGATGTGATAATTAAAAATCTAATCAAGTGGTGAAAAGGGATTATACTGGGAGAAGAGGAAAGGAGGTGGAAGAAAAGGATATATTGCATCATAAGAAGAAGCACAAAGACCTAATATAATAGAGGGAAGTAAAGGAGGGAGATGAACATTGTTTAAACCTTACTCTCATCAGATTTGGCTCAAAGAAGGAATAATATGGTCAGTTAGGTATAGAAATGCAACTTAGCTTATAGAAAGTAAAAAGGGATAGGGGAAAGAAAAGGGAGGAGTGATAGAAGATAGGATAGACTGAGAGAGGTGGTAGTCAAAAGCAAAACTCCAGTGAGGAGGGAAGGGGAGAAAGGAGAGAGAAAAATATAAACTGTGGAAAAATAGAATGGAAAGATACAGATAGTAATCATAAACATGAATATAAATGGGATGAACTCTCCCATAAAATGGAAGCATATAGCAGAATGGATTAAATACCATAATTGTATAATATGTTATTTACCAAAAAAACACATTTGAAACAGTAGGATAAACACAAAGTAAGGGTCAAAGGCTGGAGTAGAACATATGCATCAGTTAAAGTAAAAAAAAGCAGGGGTAACAATCCTCAACTCAGACAAAGCAAATGAAAAAAACAGTTCCAATTAAAACAGATAAGGAAGGAAACCAAATGCTGCTGAAAGGTACCATAGACACACCAAGTAGTATAGCATCCATATTCTTAAAGGAGAAATTAAGTAAGGTATAGGAAGGAATAGACAGCAAAACTATACTACTGGGGGACACTGACCTCCCATTCTCAGAACTAGATGAATCAGACCACAGAATAAACAAGAAAGAAGTTAAGGAGGTGAGTAAAATTTTAGAAAAGAAAGATATGGTAGACCTCTGGAGAAAACTGAATGTGGATAGAAAAGAATATACCTTTTTATCCTGGTGGTACATGGAACCTCAACAAAAATTTGCCATGTATTGGGGCATTAAAACCTCACAATCCAATGCAGAAAAGCAGAAAGAGTAAATGCATCCTTTTCAGATCATGATGCAATAAAAATTGCATGTAATAAGGGCCATGGAAAGATAGTCAAAAAAATAATTGTAAACTAAATAATCTAATCCAAAAGAATGAGTAGGTCCCAAACAACAAATCATAGAAACAATAAATAGCTTTATCCAAGAGAATGACAATAATGAAAAAACATACCAAAACTTATGGGATGCAATGAAAGTGGTCCTTAGGGCAAATTCTATATCTCTCAGTGGTTATATGAATCAAATAGAGAAAGAGGAGATCAATGAACTGGGCATACAACTAAAAAGGCTAGAAAAAGAAAAAATTACAAATCTCCAATGAAATACCAAAACAGAAATTCTGAAAACCAACAGAGAGATTAAAAAAATAAAATTAAAAAACTATTAAATTATTGAATACAACTAAATTAATTATGTTTTATGAAAAAAAAATAAAGTAGCGAAACCCCTGGTTAATTTGATTTAAAAAAAGGAAAGATGAAAACCTGATTAACAGTATAAAAAGTGAAAAAGGTGAATTCACCACCAATGAGGAAATTAAAATCACTATTAAGAGCTATGTCCCTAACTCTATGCCAATAAATCTGATAATCTAAGTGTACAGGATGAATATTTACAAAAATGTAAATTGTCCAGATCAACATAAGAGGAAAAAAACACTTAACCCCATTTTAGAAAAATAAGTTGATCAAGATAACTCCCTAAGAAAAATATCCAGGGCCAGATGGCTTCATAAGTGAATTCTACCAAACATTTGTAGAACAGCTAATTCAAACACTATATAAACTGTGTGGGAAAACAAGCAAAGAAAGAGTCCTACCAAATTCTTTTTATGATACAAGTATGGTGCTAATACCTAAACTGGGAAAAACCAAAACAGAGAAAGAAAATTACAGACTAATTTTCCTAATAAATATAAGTGTAAAAATTTTAAATAAAATATTTGCAAAGAGCAATCTCTTTTGTAATCACCAAATTATCTTGAGGTTAATGTACTATGACAAGGTAGGATTTATACCAGGAATGCAGAGTTAGTTTAATATTAGGAAAACTGTCAGCATACTTGACCATATAAATGACAAAACTGACAGAAATCATATGATTATCTCAATAGATGCAGAAAAAGCTTTTAACAAAACACAGTCCTCATTCCTATTAAAAACATTAGAGAGAGCAAGGATCAAAAAAATCTTACTTAAAATGATAAGTAGCATCTATCTAAAACCATCTGCAAGCATTATATGTTATGAATATAAGCCAGAAGTATTTCCAGTAAGGTCAGGGGTAAAGCAAGTATGTCCATCATCAACACTATTAGTCAGTTTTGTACTAGAAAAACCTTAACTTTAGCAATAAGAAAATGAAATTGAAGGAATTAGGATAGCAAAGAAGAAACTAAACTATCATTCTTTGTAGACGATATGATGGCATTCTTAGAGAATCCTAGACGAAAAATAAACAAATTTAGCAAAATTGCCAGTTATAAAATAAACCCACATAAATCATTTCTACATATTATTAACAAAGCCTAACACTGAGAAATGGAAAGAGAAATTCCATTTCAACTTACTGTAGATGTTATAAAATATTTGGGAGTCTACTTGCCAAGACAATCCCAGGAACCATAGGAACATAATAACAAAGCACCAAATAATTGGAAACACGTTAGTTGCTCATACGTAGGATGAGCTAATAAAATGAAAATGACAATTCTACCTAAATTAATTTACTTATTCATTGCCATACCAATGAAACTACCAAAAAAATATTTGATAGACCTAGAAAGAGTAATAACAAAATTAATCTGGAAGCACAAAAGGTCCAGAATATCAAGAGAATTAAGGAAAAGAAATGTTAGAAAAGGTGGCTTAGCAGTGCCACATTTTAAATTATATTATACATCAGCAATCATAAAAACTACTTGGTACTGTCTAAGAAACAGACTCATTGATCATTGGATAGGTTAGGTACACAACATGCAATAGTTAATGGCTATAATCATCTGTGATTTCATAAAACCAAAGATTCCAGCTTCTGGGATAAGAACTCACTATATAACAATAATGCTGGGAAAACTGAAAAACAATATGGCAGAAATTAGGCATAGATCAACATCTTTCACTGTATACCAAGGTAAGGTCAAAAAGGGTACATAATTTGGTATACAGGCTGATAATATAAGCAAACTAGGAGAGCAAGAAATAGTTTACCTGCCAGATTTATGGAGAAGAATGTATGGCCAAACAGGAGATAGGGAACAATATGAAATGCAAAATAGATAACTTTGATTACATTAAATTGAAAAGTTTTTACACAAATAAAGCCAATGCAACCAAGATTAGGAGGGAAGCAGAAAGCTGGGAAGTAATTTTTGCAGCCAGTGTTTCTAATAAAGGCCTCATTTCTAAAATATATAGAGAACTGAGTCAAATAATTAGAATGCAAAGTCATTTCTCAATTGATCAATGGTCAAAGGATATAAATAGGCAGTTTTCAGATGAAGAAATTAAAGCTATTTATAGTCATATGATAGAATGTTCTAAATCATTGTTGATTTGAGAAATGCACATTAAAACAACTCTGAGGTTAAAACAACTCTGAGGTACCACATCACACCTGTCAGTCCATGTCTTTGGGTGTTCTTGCTATGTTGGTCATGTTGGTCATCCTCACATTAAGTTGTCAGGAAAAATTATGACAACTCTCCTACTGAAGAGGGAAATTGAGAAGATCAAATTGTTCTAATGCCATTTTATAATTGATTCTGTTGTCTATTACCCCTAATATGCTGTAAAATAGCCCAATTCATGATCCTGGTTCAGAAACTCAGGTGGCCTATGCTGAGTTATGTTCAGAAATTTTCACCAAATGCCATTGATTATTCTTCCCCACCCATAAACTGTAACAGCTGTGGTCATTTTCTTGCTGATCCGGTTGTTTTCCTGTCTGTATATTTATTGCTTTTTCAGTTTGTGCCTACACATGGGAGCGTCCCTTCTGGCTATAACTAAAAAGACCCTTAAAGATCCAATGAAGAGCCACCCTAAGGTCCTTGCAGAAGGTATCTGCAAAATATGTTTGAGTGGCTTTCGGGGGCAAAATGAGGGGTCCTGAGTGGTAAAAGACATAGCAAGGCCACAGCGATCAATATAAGACCTTGTGTGTCTGGACATCTACCCAACAGCAGTGGCCTTGATACCTGGGTTTCTGGGAATCAAGCCTAGTACTAAATATCACTAATTATAAGCCAAAACCTTAGCTGAGTCAGTATGACATGTGTACTAACACTCTAGAGTTCCTCTTCCATTGTTTAATTTCCATAATTACCATGCGCATTTTTGGGGGTCTTTGCAGGGATCCTCTTAATCATCTGGCTCACGGCCCCAGACTGAGAATTATTAAGCTCTTGGCAGGGATCTACTGTGTGTCTGGCCACTGCCCCAGACAATCCCTATTGTAAATAATCTGTATCATTATTAAACTCCTCTTATACAATCTTTGTGGAGCTCCCGGCCTCTTTCTTAGGTATCAACATTGCCCCACTCTTGTTTGGTTGTGGGGACAAAACCATGAATATGCCTATGCAGGGGACCTTTGAATTCTACAATCAATTAACCTTTCTGCATCTCTATTTTTTTTTTTTTAATCTGCAAAAGGAAGACAATAATGCCTACCCTATTTGTTTTATGGAGTTATTTAAGAAGATGAAATTAGTTGTGAAAGCACTTCATCAATTGTAATGAGTGTATAAATGCAACATATTATTAACATTGCTATTGTTAGTATTTCCAGTACAAACGCAGCATGAATCAAATAAGGATTGATATTGATTATTGTGACCTTGAGGCACTGAAAGATCCCAAATTAACAAATGCAAAACATTTGCTTATATTTAGTTTACTGCAATTATTAAAACAAATATATATGTATATATATACATACATATATAAATATACACACATACATATATGGATATATTATGGAAAAAATTAAAGCAAAACCAATCTTCCTGTTCACTCTCTGCCATGAATGCTCCCTTTCCCTCTTTTTGTATGTACAGTAAACAAACTACTTTTGCTGCAGAGAGAATCACCTTATGGTTGCTGAGGCAAATAGTGCTTTTTTTTGGCCGGGGGAGGTATTATTATATAAATTCCACTGACAGGAAAACAAAACTACAGTGTATCAGATACCTTAGGACAGGACACAGCTTTCAGGGTTTGCTATAGGCCCTATGAACTATAACCCTCCTCCCCCCCCAAAAGAAAAAAAAAGAGGGGAGAAAGCATGGTTGGGGAAAAAATTATCAAAATGACAAGTTGTTTTTTGTCCATTTTTGAAGAGGACCAATGACATGATAATGTGATGGGGAATGTCTTGACTCTCACATGTTGTGCTATTTAATTTCAAAGGATGGTCATTTGGTCATCTGTCTCTTAGACCAAAGACTATCATGGTGGCAGATTCACAGCTTATATGCCTTTTGGAAGAGGGATGTTCCAGAAGGTGGTGATCAACTCTGATCCATTAACAATTGGTGAGAAAATGAATATTACAACGAGGGGGGAGCCTATCCAAACTGAACGTTGATTACATCATTTACTTCAAAGTTACTGAAAAACTTGGGCAACCTATTCAAAGAATTTATCTTCACCCAAACCTGAGTAAAGCACCCTACCTGGGTGGGGTCTGAACAAGAAAGTCCAATCTCATTATCAGAAATATCCCTAATGGCAATGAACTTTGGAAGTCAGGACTTTAGACAAAGGGGGAAACTCTGGATCTCTCCAAATCATTGGTTATTAATAATCATTTCTTTTAATGTGAGTTGGATTTAATTGAAGCAGAATTGAGCAAAGTCATCAGTCTCACTCTTTCTTCCTGAGTAATTGAAAGTACAGTGACAACACAAAAGTCAGGAGAATTGGTGATAGCCTGGATGACCTTACCATCTCCAACATGTGACTAAGCACTAAGCTGTCCACAGTACCTGATTCAACCTCCTTCAATATGCTTCGGGGCCACTTGAACAAATTGTTCTCATCTGTGAATTCCACTGGGGAGGGGAGAATTCTTCACATGCCTGGGGTAGATATCCGCCTAACTCACTGATAGGTTTGAGGCCTGTTGATTACCCTTAACCTGGTCTAGTCTGTCTACCAAGATGGTTTTACTGGAGTGGAGTTGCTGCTCATGCTACAGCTTCTTGGAGTCAGGTGAGAGTTAGGTGACAAGTAGACAACAAAGGTGGATGTGAAAAGGTGGATCAGCAACCCCTGAAAAGGGGTCTTTTCTGAGTTCACTCATACCCCAAAGAGCACTACAGGGATGATGGAAAAGGAAAGAAAAACAAGGGAAATGAAAGGAAAGGGAAGGAAAGGAAAGGAAAAAAATGATCACAGAGAAAAGAAACAACAGAGAAACTAAGTAAATAGTTGAATTCAGCAAGAGAAACAATAGCAGAAATTCAAGAGAGTTGAATAGGTTTCAATTCCACTCTATAAGCTCTGGTAGAGGTAGATCTTTTGCTAGTTTGCCCTAGCCTAGTTGGTGTATAGGGATAATCTCTCTGTCCAAAAGTGACATGATGTCCCTGTCGATCCCTTATCTTAATATTTATTTTCTCTCATTATTTGTTAACCAGAGTTGATTGCAAATCTCTGGAACACCCACTATTCCAAAGCCATATAAGCCTTGAACCTACTGTCATGGGGATCTTTGGAACTTTTAAACACCCCACTAGCTATGTCACCCTGGGTAAGTCCCTTAATCTTGATTGTTTGAGCTACTCATCTGTAAAAAATAAAATGAACTGAAGAAGATATGGCAAACCATTTCCCTTAAAGAACTTATATTCCCTCATAGAACGTCTCAACTTCTAATCACTCCTAAACCATCCTTTTTAATAACACATTCTAGAATTTTGCCAGGAATTGGCCTGACATCCACTAAAGTACAGTTGACTGAATCTATGGGGTCATGAGGAATTGGACATGACTGGGACAAATGAAGAACAACACTCATAGAATAAAAGATATATGCAGAACAAAAAGATTTTTTTGACTTCTAACCATGCATTATTTTGACTGGTCCACAAGTGACCAACCAAAACATCCTTGTATTTCTCTGTTTCTATGCTACCTAGTTCTGAAGAGCCATCCTCCTTCTCATCATCACCATCGTTATCATCACCACCACCACTAGCACTACTCACATTTAAAAAGAGATTTAAAGTTCCTAGAGGCCTTTGCCAGGAGGTGGATACAATAATCATGATTAACCCCAAAAGAAACTGAGGGTCAGAGGACTTGAGACTTACCCAGGGCCACTCAGCCAGAAAACGTCAGTCTACTTAAATTTGAACATATATTCTCCTGATTCTAACTCCAGCATTATATCCATTATTTTAGACCGCCTCCCCAATTTTCACTAGCAGCCATTTAGTCTCAGTGGCAAATACAATATTTCATGAGGCCTTGTCTGTCTCTTGAAAGGTTCGTCAGCTAGCCACAGACTTAATCTTTTAAAAGCCCAGAGTCCTCTTGAATTGCCCATTAAGGTTCTCTTTCTTTTCTAAGAAGCTTCTGTAGTCTTCTGCAGAGATGACTGAGGGATTCTGACACTGAGGCAAGGGCCTGAATTTTTCGAGTCCTGCTTCCAGTTATCCCCAGTTACACTTTCCCAAAAGGGGAAGGCTGGAAGACTGGATTCCATCAACTATACTTTAGTGGATGTCAGACCAATTCCTGGCAAAATTATAGAATGTATTATTAAAAGGATGGAGATGAGGCATCCTATGAGGGAATATAAATTCTTTAAGAAAAAGTCATTGCAGACTAATTTTATTCATTCAGTTAATATAATGTTAAACATGTATTTCAAGAAAATAAAGACTTGTATTCATAGCATACATGGATTTAAGTAAGGTATCTTATGAAGTCTCCTAGGCTATCCCTTGGATGTAAGCTATAGATATGGAGATTAGATAAGTAGTTCTAGGGGAATTTAGAATTGTTTGAATTACCGATTTCAAGGAATATGAATAAAATTAACATGGAAAGGTTTCTAATGGAATCTCAGAGGGCTATGTCCTTAGTCCTATGAAGACAAATGGCATGCTTATCATGTTTAGGAAGCAATATAGTTCACTTCATAGTATACTAGTTCAAAGTTCAAATTCCACCTCAGACATATACTAGCTTTGTGAACCTGGGCAAGCTTAAACTCTCTCCGTCTTGGCTTGCTTATCTGGAAAAGGGGTATAACAATAGGATCTCCCTCACAGACTTCTTGTGACAATTCAATGAAACATTACATAAGATAACACGGGACTCTGGAAACTGTCACTATGTAAATGTGACAAGCTATTAGTTTCATTATTGTTACTTAAAAATGTGTTGGTTGGTTGGTTGTTGTCCTTCACTCTTGAGGAAGATCAAAATGACATGACAATGTTAGAGTCAAGTTATAGTGTGTGTGACTGTGCCTGATCAAACTGATCCAAGCTTGGAATGTTTCACCACAGGTCGAGCACAAATAGTTCATGTGAACATTTGGAATGAATTCTCTAAATCTGTGCATCTCATGTTTCTCTTGAGCTACTTCGATTCTGCTTTGCTCATACAGCACAGCTCCTTCTTTGATGAGGGCATGCGTCTTGTGCCAGTGTTTCCCATTTCACACCATCAGCTACAAAGTTCTTAAGACAGGCCTTGAGGGTGTCCTTGTGTCACCATGTAAGCTCTTGCCCTGTGTGAGTTTTCCATAAAATAGTCTTTTTGGCAACTGTTCATTTTGCATTCAAACAATGTGGCCAATCCATCACAGTTGTACTCTCTGCGGTAGAGTTTGAATGCTTATCTGTTTAGTTTGGGAAAAGACCTCAGTGTCTGGTATCTTATCCTTCAGAATCTTCCTAAGACAATTCAAATGGATGAGATTCAGTTTTCTGACATGGCACTGGCAAACTGTCCAGGTTTCACAGGCATACAGCAATGAGGTCAACACAATGACTCTGTAGATCTTCAGTTTGATAGTCAATCTAATATCTCTTCTCTTCTACACTTTCCCTCAGAGCCTTCCAAACACTAAGCTAGCTCTGGTAATGCATGTGTCAATCTCGTTTTCAATGTCTACATCCCTGATAAGTACCACTACCAAGGTAAGTGAATTTATCCCCAGCATTCAAAACTTCTCCTTTTGTTGTAACCAATGATCACACACATGGATGCTGTGGTACTGGCTGATGGAGCACCTGATTTTCTTGGTGCTAACTATTAGGCCAAAATTAGCACAGGCAGCAGAAAATGGATCCATATTTTGTTGCATCACAGTTTCAGAGGCTGCACTGAGTGCACAATCATTTGCAAACAGAAAATCAGGCAGCAGCACTCCCTTCACTTTGGTCTTGGCTTGTAGCGTTTTCAAGTAGAAGAATTTAACATCTATATGGTAGCTGACTTTGATGCCATGTTTGTTTCATTGAAGGCATTTGACAACATGACTGAAAACATACCCTACACTCCATATAACGTGTAGGTTACATGAAACCAAAATGACGATTATAATATGTTAGATGTCAAAATCCAGTCCACCAAATGTACTGACAGGTTGAAAAAAATGCACAAAATCTATTCTGAGATAAAACTAAATAGGGGCTCCTTTCTGAAACACACACTCATCTTTTTAATCCCAGCATTCTTGAATAATGTTTTATGGCTTCCAGACATGGAAAACTACTGACTCTGATGAACATTCCTCAAAGCCAGGAACCTTCTCACTCTGGGAAATCTTTTTACTTACTTCCTTTTCCTATTAGTGAACTCCTTTCCTGAGCCTCCATTCTGGGGTTCTCCCAGGCCAGCCTTGACTTTGTTCCACTCTTGGCTATACTTAAGCCAGGGTATATACTTATACCTCTGAACTTAATCACCATTCTTTCAAACTGGTACCTTTTCCCCTCACCCCTAACTTTTTAGTCACCTTTTATTTGTTGTCTTGTGCCATTAAAATGTAATCTCCTTGAGGGTAAAACAATTTATAAGTGCTTAGTAAATGAGTTAACATAGTAAAGTGTTTTGAAAACCCTAAAGCTCTGTGCAAATGTTTCTATCGTGCTACTATTTAATGCTATTATTATTGCCTGCTTACCTAAAGAAGACATGGTTAATAATCACTGAAGGAGCAAGGTGTATGGTGGATATGAGCAGCACATAATGAAAGAGAATTAGTATAAAGGATGCTAGTGAAGAAATACATGGATGAGAAAGAGATGATATATCCAAAAGAGGGTACCTATGAGGCTTAGAAAATATCACCTGTTGTCCTGAGGTACTTCTTGTTGATCCTTTAGTGGGAGTGGGATGAGAAATGATTAATGTTTCAAAGGGTTGCCATGGAAAAGGAATGACATTGTATTGCTTGCTTCTAGAAGGTAGAACTCAGAAGAAGGGGTTCAAGCTACCAGAAGACAGTTTTCATTGTACTGTGAGAAAGTACTTCATAAGAGTTAAAAGTTGGTAAGGTATGATTGAATTTTATTTCCACAGAAATTATGTAAAAACAGAAATTATTCATACTTATGACTAATATCAGAGACAAAAACTGCTTGTAGAAGTAGTGGGGGATGCTGGCACCTGAAAATCAGCACATCTACTACTTTTCTTTGTTCTGAAAAGGCCTTGCCCTGTGTATCAAAGAACTGCCAGGCTAGGTCCCATTCACAAAGGATGGGGATGAGGTCCATACACCCAGGTCCAGTCTCAGATAATGGGGCTTTTATCATTGATATCCTGGCTATCTTCAGACTTACAGCTTTTGCCAATTTCCTTTTCAACTGAAAAATTTTCTCTCTCATGTTACTTGTTGCAGACATATAGATTAAAATATAAAGAATTAAATATATGAGAAGGGGGGAGGGAATTGAAATGTGGAAATCTGAAGATGCAATCAAGGGATGTGGTTTAGGGAATCCTGGAATGCTGACCAATGGGGTTCAAGGAGTGAAATTGTAATCTGGATGAATTATAAAAGGGTTTTTGTAACTATGTTAAAGTGTTCTTGCTCCTAGAGGCCAAGTCACCCATCTGAAATGATGTGAAATAAAAATATTTTTTTCTAAATTCACTCATGGCCAAGTAGAATTCTTGATTATTTCTAATAGGTTGTTCAAAAGAAGAATGTCCTACCTTAGGAAGAAATGACTTCCTTGGCATTGGAGATTTCAAGTGGAAGGTGGACAGACATTTGTCAGGAATGTTATCAGCTGGATTCATGCTTCAGATAAAAGCTGAACTAGATGAAATCTGCGGTCCCTACCACTTGTAGGATTATCCCCTCACGCCACTTTCCATTAGTTTTCTAGTGGTTTTCCAGAATATTGATGCAATCTTTTCATGACAGTAGTACATTTCACATGTGTTAAAGGAATTATAAACCATTTACACCAAAACAAGAAAATAGTCACATACTCTCATTTAACAAAAAATTAATTAATCACAAAATTCCAACCCCCAATAACTGGGTTGTTCTACCATAGTTGTCTAATCTTCTTATTCCAAATAAGCATCATATCATCAATTATTTTGTCCATATTGTCCAATTATGTTGAACAAACCATATATATTACTTCTTAATCATTCATAGGTTTCAGTGTTTTCCAAAAATACTTACTTATTCTTCTCTGACAATCCTGATATTTGTTGAGGAATGATATATCAATAAACAAAAGAGCAAACTAGTAGTGAAAATCATACTAAGTTAACATAGCAACACCAAAGGAAGAGTTAGATAGACCTGTAATGGCCCAAAAAGAGCTATTAATGTAGTACGTTCATTGATTTCCTTACATATTGTATACTTATTTTTACCCCACATAGATAAAGTAGGGTATTTTGAGTTGCTGTGTTAATGCTTGCATACTAAGTTTATTGCCAGTCTCTGGTGCAGCTTTTATCAGAGATGTTAGACAGAAAGAATACTTTCTGTCTCTCTCCCCCTCCTTCTCATTGTATTTGTCTCCATTGTATTCCCACATGCACCATTAGTAGAGAAAATATGATTATCTATCACTATACTTTTGCTTCCAGCAAATTTTAACTTGAGCATATCAGCAGAGTGAATATCGATGGGATTGTGCTGGTGAACAGTCCATGGATGGGGGGAAATACTTCTATTTCATCAACTATTGTATAAAAGTAAGAGAGGTGTAGTAAGTACAATGAGTGATATGATTTGTACTCTGAGGATTATCACCCTTTTTAAGCAAGTAATCATTCATTCAATGACCATTTTCTAGTTATATGCCAGGGACTATGCTGGGTTCTGGAGACGCAAAGAAAAAAGCAAGAAAAGTGTCATCTCTCTCTCTCTCTCTCTCTCTCTCTCTCTCTCTCTCTCTCTCTCTCTCTCTCTCTCTCACACACACACACACACACACACACACACACACACACTTCTGTATATTTGCTTTCCTCTACGGCAGTTTCAGGTTTTCAAAATGTTTTCATTACTTTTAGTCTATGAGAAAAGTCATATAGTAATTATTATCTTAGCTTTACAAATGAGCAAACTGAGGCACACATAGACTTTTTTAAAATCCAGGTCATATCGAGTAAGTAGCCAAAACTTGTCTTATGCCTCCAAGTCATGTGCTTTTCCCCACCACGGATGGCTCCTGCTCTGGAATGTGAGATGTCTGGACTGAACCAAACCTTCAGTAATCTTTCCAAGATGATGTTTTAATTGTCATGCTTTTGTTAAATTGTATGTCTTGATTTCCTACAGTCATTGCATGCACTACAGTAATCTCTGTTAAAGCCTAGTGATTATGGTGGATTATCCTATTATTTAATGAGGTCATTACTAAGCCACACAGTGCATACTAATATAAAAACTGCTGAAGGAGGTAAAGTTTATTCAGATCTCTATTTTCCTCACATTTGGATTCTCTCAACTCTCACCTACATCAAGCAGAGCAGAACTTTTGAAGAACAAATTCTGTGTTCAATGACTATGTTGTTACTAAACCAAGACTGTTGAAGTAATGTTAGTGGGTTTGATGTAAGCCACAAAGGCAAAGAAAACCAGTGATAGTGCCTTCTTTCTGCTTTCAGCTTTCCACACAGTCTTTTAAATCCAAATGTCTGGTAAGGAACAAAAATACGTTCTGTTTCTAAATGAAATTTCCTCAGCTTCACATGATCCATCCATGTGAATCAATTTACAACCAGTTGTTCAACCATTCCATCTACTCACATGGCTTCAAGTACCACTTTTATATGGGTCACTTTTAAAGATGTATCTTTAGTTCCAGTAATGAATCAGATTCTTATTTAACCTAGAGATTCTCATTAAATCAGCAAATTCCTCCTTTTATCCGTCATAAATCAAGGCACTTCCAAATACACAGGAAATTGGCAGATTATCTTGAAACAAAAGGTTTCTTGATTCCTATAAGTGTATTTGACTAGGTTAGCCAAATTGAAACCTACTTTTTGAAAAAAGTATACGTAGGCCTATATCATAGGAGGTAGTTTTGATTAACAAGGAAATGGTAGAAGTTATAAGGGAAAAGTAGAAGCTTTTGAATCACTTCGAATACTACTCAATTTATTGTAATGGAATAGTTTTTCAGAAGTCCAGAATGAAACAAAACTTAGATTTTTTAGGGGAGATTTGGTAACAATAACTCATATGTTTGTAGTCCTTTGAAGTTTATGAAGCACTTTATATACAATATCTCACCAAACCTTACCAAAAAAAAATTATAAAGTAAGGAAGAGAACTGTTATCACTTCCATTTTATAGATGATTTAACTGAGTATCCAGAAGGGAAAATGACTCATCCGTGGTCATGTAGTTCATGTATGAAATAGAATTTGAGCCTAAGCCTTCCATACTCCAAAATTTATCTTATCCATTATGTGATGCTGCAAACTTCTAATTTTGGTTGTCTTTACTGAAGAATCAGGTCAAGATAGTCCTCTAAATATATTTCCAAATGAATATTTTCTGGTGAAACTTCTATTTTTCTTCTTTTTTATCTGCCCTTTGAACACATTCTTACTAATTCTCATTTGATTATATCAAACCCATTTTTTAAAATTTTTTATAGGTAAGTCAAAAAAGTACTACTCTGATACCTTATCATGAACTCCAGGTTTACAACATTTATGTCAGCCAAGCACAAATTCTGGAAGGCTTTATCAAGTCAGGAAGTCTTAGAGTGTGATTCCAGCAACAGCCAAGTTTTGCTGCAACAGGAAGTACTATATTCAGAATGGTTTATACCCAGATTGTTGGCTAATAAATGATTAATTTCTTTGGATATTGCAAATCATGAAACAGATAATTAATATTAATGTCTTCAGTCTCATGTTATCCTGCCATAATAGTTGCAGAGTTATGTAACAGAGCACTGACCAATAAGCCTAGAATTTATGAAACTGTACAAAGTACATAATATATAATTTTGTCAAAGACAATGAAAGCCACACAACATGCCAAAGCTTTAGAACTAATGTCAAAGCAGTCCTTAGAGGAAATGCTATCTCTAATCACTTTCTTAAACAAAAGAAATAAGGAATGTATCAATGGTTTGGGTATTCAAAGACAAAAACGTGAGAAAAGGAAATGAATATTAAAAATAAATATATTACTGGAAATTCTGAAAATTAAAAAAATAAACAAATAGAACACAGAACACATGATAAACAACTTTACTAATATTAATGAATGGAATAATATAAGAAAAGAGAATGAATTCAGTATTAAAAATTTACAGTATCAAGGAGAAAGAAGTTCAGGAGGGGACACAGACCAGTAGGAAAACATTTCTACTACTGTTTTAAGCTTAATATATACTAAAACACACAAATTGCTTAAAATAGAGATTCATATTTCCATATATAATCCTCTTTTATATGATCAGTATGTATTAATATACTTTTAAAATACTTCTTAATTTCAAATTTAAAAAAATAGATTGAAAGAGTAGAAAAACTTCCTCAGGAAGTACAAATTTATATCCTTGTCAAGAATGAAGAATAACAAGCAAGGTCTACCGAGGCATGGATGTCCTCCGTGCCTCTGAGCTAAGATGACTTCTGTCCTTACATTCTAGTCCTTAGTGATTTTATCAGTTGCCAAATACATATATAAGGGTCTAATTTCTCTCCTGAGAAGTTCTATCTGCTGGACATCTCTTTCTGGAGCAACAGTCACTCTAACACTACATACCAAAATGGAATTCATTTTCTGATCCCTTAGATCTATATGTGTCTCCTATCTTTAAAGTCAGCACCACTCTTCCCATCACTGGCAACCTTGGATTCATCTTTTAATTTTTCCTTCTCCCCTCACTTCTCATTTTCAATCATCTCTAGCATTTGTCCTCTTCTCTCCAGTAAGCCACTATTCTATTGTTTCACTTCTTGGCATAATAACCTCCTAACTGGTCTTCAGACCTTCAGCTGTTTACCATTACAATCCATAGTCATCATAGATACTGAAATATTCTTCCTAAAGCAAAGGTCACGTTATGTCACTGGGAGGCTCAAAAGCTCCCCTAAATGTTGCCACTGCTGTTGTTATTGTCTCCTCTTTCTCCTCCTTTTCCTCTTCCACCTCCTTCCTATTCCAGTTTTGTGTGTTAATTAAAGGGTTGTTGAAAGGTTATATCTGTTATTGAAGGAATTTTATATGTGCTTTTAAATTTTTTTCAAATAACAAGTATTTTTATTAATTAAAAGAAAATAAATCTCTTGATACATATCTACACAGCATGGCAAAAGCAGATTCCCACGTTAGCCATATGTCAAAAAGTAAATCTGTTACGGATTTTAAGTTCATCACCCCTCTGTCAGCAGGGAAGCGGCATGTTTTATCTTCATCTTCTGGATTTGTGGGTTATCACATTGTTGAGAGGAGTCCTAAAGTTTGTGTATGGGTTCCGAAGGTTTTTTTCTGCATAATATTGCTATCACTGAAATATACTGCTCACTTCACTCTGCACAAGTTCATAAGTTTCAGTTCACAAGTTTCAGTTTCAGAGGAAGGTCACAATAGCATTCCATTACATTCATATGCCGCAATTTGTTTAGCCATTCCCCAACAGGAGGATACACTCACAATTTCCTTTTTCTTTCTTTGTCTCTGCAAAAACTATCTGCAATGACTTACACATAATAGGTACTTTTAAAATTTTGTTATGTAATTGAATCAGTCACTGGAACAAGAGACTTGTGAGTCATGTAGTGATAGCAAGGAATGACTTGTGAATAGTCTGAGTGCTGCAATGGTACATACGAAATATGATAAGAGGAAGATAAAAGTCCGCAACCCATTGGATGAGTAGATAGAAATTACACAGTGCTTTAAGGTTTGAAATTGAAATAGTACTTTAATATTATCAAAGTGCACATGGCAAACTACTTCAGTATCTTTGCCAAGAAAACCCCAAATGGAGTCAAAAAGAGTCAAACACAACTAAAAATGACTCAACAATAATAATTTTTTCATGCATGGTGTCCACTTTTGGGGGGTCATCTTCCCTCCTCTGAGAAGTGATTGCAAATATTACTTCTTGCTGGGTAACCTGCATTCAGAATTCAGGACATACTGAACTCCCGAGCTAAGGAGGTGGTCTCCAAAGCTAGAAATAGTCATCTGAGAATCATTGTTCATTCTTCTGTGTTCACAGAAAGAAGCACAAAGCAGAAGATGAGATCCAGTCAGAGGCTCATCCAGGCAAGTAAAGGGGCTAGTTGCCATTTATATACAGTTGCTACTGCTGACAGAAGAAACTTCTCTCCTGTCTATGGAAATACATAGTAGAAGCTTCCCAAGTCCCAAGCAACATGCCTCAAAGACAAGAAAAGAGCATGGTGATTTTTATTTCCATTCCACCAATGAAGAATTGTAGATACGGATTTTGGACCTAATGCAGTGGAGAATTACTAGATGTTTTTGAGCAGGTGGTGACAGAAGATGTTGAGGTGCAGAGAGACAAGTTCCAGAATTGTGATTAAAAGCAAACCAAACAAATAAAAATGAAGTCCCAACTTGTTTACTTACAAACTGTTACCTTGACCATAATCACTTTCCTTATCTGTTAAATAGGAACAGTAATGCTTGCACCTCAAATTGTTGTGAAAAACAAGTGAATGTTTTCAAAACACTTTGCAAGCACGAAGCAATATTGAAATGACTGCCATTACTGTGATTAGAGCTAAGCCTTCTGAAGATTAATCTTGAAGTATTTTATAGACTAAATTGGAGGAGGGAGAAAGCGATGGCCGGCTGAATGCACATTTGAAAAGGAGACCTCAGTGGGACTATAAAGAAAGGGCACTTGGGGGAGTCATATTGAATTTATTGTACTTTAGTGAAAATTACTTTATCAGGTCAATTCTCTCATTTACTGAAGGTGTCTGAAGAGGAAAGGCATTTACTGTATTACAGCTCTGGAACAAGAATACTGTTGTTTAATTTGCAGTATTGCCAAGCATAGGCTGTTTGGTAAGTAAATAATTTTGCAAATGTAATTGTAGTTGGTTGGCTGTCTTCAGGCAAATCAATTGTACTGGCAGTTTCAATTCAGAACCTTTCCAAAGTCAGTGTAGCTCGTACAAGAACAGGGTACCCAAAACAAGGGAAACTTTTGTTATTAATTTCTGTAAATAAATCACATTGAAAAATAGAGAAATAATATGTGTTCTAGACCAATGGCGTCAAACTCAAATAGAAACAGATACCTGAAAAAAGCATATGGACTTGCTAAACCACAAATTAGCATTATTTATGTTGCATTGTATTTTTGTTTTTGTTAAACATTTCCCAAATATATTTCAACGTGTTCCTGATTACTCTTAGAAAGGATGAGTGTGACTAGGTATAGTTTACACTCAGTTGTAAGCCCAGGAGCTGGCTCTCTTCACACTGCCATGGAGAGATCCTTGGGCAACTCTCTCACGTAGCCAATGAGTGGCAATTTTTTCTGGCCTATGTTTAGCTTGTCCTTCCAGTTCCAATTACTGACTACTTAAGAAAAACAAGTGATAACTCTCCAACTATACCACTTGTTTTCTCATCCTCATCCACTTCAATCCCACTACCCCTCCTGCAGTTCTACCCTCCCATTCCACTGTGCCTTCTGGAATTCCTGGTCTATAAGTAGCACATTTATTTTCATTTTTTTTATTTCTTCTCCTTATGTTCTTTCCATCTGGTTTTCATACATACCTAGTTCCCCCCAGATGACACCTCATCTATGACTACCCCGTCAAGTTCTGGTTGCATAGGTTTTCATGTCACTTACCAATGAGCCCAATGACCATTTCCACACTCTTTCCTTGCTCAACAACCTTTCCTCCTTTGGAGTTCAATCAATCAAGGTTTGTCACCTAATCCAGATCTAGGGAACTGTTATTTTCTGATGACCAGGCCATTCTCCTTCCTTTATCTATAAATTCAATACCCAGTTCATAGTCTTCCTCCCAACCGCAAATCCTGCCTACAAGAGGAACAACATCTACATCAGGCAAGCCAGGTAATATTTCCCCTAAAATGCAATGGACCCATCCTTGAGACTTAATTCATCTAGAAAAAGAGGCTCAAACCAGCGTAAGTACAAAAATCTAACACATTGCTCCTTAGGATTGTGACACTGTTGAGCAAGTATACCACTGTGGCAAATGTAAAGTTTTGCCAAACTGAATTAATCTTGTGCCCTTGCTAAATATAATTTCCACGTTATTCTTAAGTAAATTTTCTTTTGTAAAATTTTGGAAGTATAGATAATATACTAAACAATACCCACCTTCAAATGACCTGACTGGCCTAGTTCAGAGCACTGTCCTCATATAAGGGGACTTCAGTCTATCTGATGTTCCTACAAACTCCCTTACTTTCCATGTTCGCAATTTACTCAGCCCCGTTGACCTACTTCTCTTTACCTTAGCTACAAAGAGGGACAGTCTTATTGTAATCTCTCCGTAAATGATGGCCTTCTATGTTGAAGAACTCTGAAAAATCTTTATCAGCTTATAACTTTCTAAAAATCCATCTTTCTCTATTCCTTACTCCTTCTAAACCTGTAGTTTGTCCTCAGTGTAATGTTCAATCCTTAAACTCCTCCGTATTTTCCCAGGTCATTAATTTTGCTTTGTATTTTCCTTTCTTGTCAGTCTTCATCTTTCGATTGGCCATGACTACTCATGAAGGCTTGATCCCTTGTCTTATGGCCATTTACACCTTTTCAAACCCCAAACTCAGATTACTGCCACATCTAATTCCACTGGAGCACATACTCATGTTGCATATCAGAGAAAGTTATGCAAATGTACAGACTGATTTCAGGACAAAATCATGTTATCTAATCTCAATTGTGTTTCCATTGTAGCAAGGAAAAGCTCTCTAATTCTCTGTCCTTATCCCCATTGCATTTGTTCCAAATCTTATCATCTACCCTAAAATCTCCTATACTAGCCCTTCCTCCCAACATAACAGCTGAATTCCTTGCCTCTTGGTCGCCTGGACTCACCTTAAGCTTTTTATCACCTCATTCTCCTCCTGTTACAACCCCTTAGCATTATCTCCAATTCCTCATTTACAACAGTCTCTGGGGAAGAAGCAACCCTGCTCCTTGCCAAGGCCAATTACACTGCAGTACATTTCATCCTGCATCTTCACATCATTTTTAAGAGATTGTCCTTTCTATCACTCCTCTCCTCTCTCTTTCAGTAGTTCCTTAACTATTGGTTCCTTCACTGCTGTTTAAAAATATATCCAAGTCTAGTTTATCCTTACCAAAAACAAAACAAACCAAAAACCTCATTAGATCCTACAATCCTAACAAGTTGTTATCCTCTATCTTCCCTCATTTTGGCAGTCAAACTTCCTGGAAAAGTTGTTTATGTGCACTGTCTTCACTACCTCTTCTGTTACTCTTTTCTAAACTCTCCAAAATTTGGATACTCACCTCTTCATTGAATTGGGATTTTCCTTCCAAAGTCATCAAGGACTTCTTAATTGCCAAATCTAACAACCTTTCCTACATCCTCTTTCTTCTTGACCTCTTCAAATCCTTTGATGCTGCTGACCACCCTTCCTACTTCCAATATACAGGCACTTTGTATATGATTATCAATTGATTATTTGAATCTTGGGAGAAGTATGAATACTTATAGATGTTGAGAGGTATTAAATTTTAGGAGTCATGATGAATAGATGTTAGTATCTCTAGAATTGTCAAGGACATTGGATATTGTAAATGTCTCTAAGACCTAGCACAAATCATTACCTTTGCCCTGAGGAATGCTATCTTTATGTCTTTTTTGACATAGGTGTATTCTATCCCTCTCCCAGGAAATGTCTATCACTGTTCTTAATCATTCCCATGTGTCATGACCATCAGGGTAAAAGTTTTGCTTCAAAATTAAAGAAACAGAATCCATTTCACACTGCCCAATATATAACCACAGAATTGATGGGAGATGTATAGTAATGGCAGGGTTCAGTGAAAAGATGCCTTAATCTAGATAACTAAACTTGATATTATCAAATCTGAATATTAATCTAGATTTTTATTATCTTCCAGGTGAGGAAACCATCTCCGCCACTGCAAGTCAGCACCTTCTCTGCAAATTATAATCTTGGAGGCACTGAGTAGTTAAGTGGTTTACCAGGGTCACATAGCAGTATTGGTCAGAAGTGATATTTGAGCCAAGGTTTTCCTAATTTCAAAGCCAGTTTTATATTTATTAGACTGCTTAATCTCTAGTCTAGGGTTCTTAATCTGGGGTCAATGAACTTTTATTTTTGTAATTATATTTTAAACACTTTAAAATATATTTTGACTTCACTGGACTGCCAAAGGAGTCTATCACACGCACACACATACACACACACACACACACACATGCACACAAGTAAGAACCTCTGAGATCTAGTCTATTGCAAAAAGATACAAAATCTAAGCTTTGAATTTAATGGCACTTCATTCAAAAAAGTTTGAGAATCTCTGGCATTGGCAATTTAGTAAATCCATTGAATAAAAACTATAATAGAAGTACTATGCATTAAAAGTGGAAGAATGTGTTTTACACTATATTTCTAATGCTTATAGATGAGGTGTATAAATGTAGACACAACCTCAGTGGTCAGTGATGAATTGTTTGATCTTTTGCCAGAATCTTTGCAGACTTGCAGTTCCTTTCACCTCATATATTAATAGTCAGCTCTGACAAGGTTTTTGCCAGATATTCAGCAATTGTACTAAAATGTAACCCTGGCCTTTGTAAGGGTTTTTTTTGCCTAATCATTCCAATGTGCTCTTTACAAGTAAAGTCAATACCATTAACACCAAACTAAAATGAAATTGACAATTTACAGCTTATAATTAAAAGGTTTATCAAATTATTAGGTGTTCAAGATCAATTTTGACTAGTAGGGAAGGACAAAGAGGTCCAGTGTCCCAGTGCAATGTGGAGCAACTGCCTCAAGTAAAAATCTAAAAGCCTGTTCTGTTACTCAATGCAGATCATGATAATGGTGAAAAGCAGTAAAGTTTTTCAGACATGATATTCTAATATGGAGTCATGAGGGAAGTAGTTTGTGGTTGACAAAGCAATGCATCTTAATAGACAGACTCCACATAACTACATTTTGAAAAATAACTGTGACAAATTGATTTATTTTTTTAAAGAGGCTCACTGAAAGGATTTAGTTATTATTCCATAAGTACATACTTTTCCTGGGGGTGTTAGTCTGAGTCACCCCAAGAATAAGTATGGTTGGAAAAAAACACACAAAGTTTTCTGTGTTAAGATAAACATGCAAGTCGGAATTAAATTCAAGACTCACCAAACTTCTTTGAAGAACATTTAACAGACAACACAGATTGGCATACTGCTGTACTTACTGTAGCTTAAGGAATTTTTTTTTCCAAGTCATATACTATTATGCTATAGTAGCACTAAGTGCCAATGTATAGTTATTGTTGGGATAGGACAGAGCAGATGCCTCCATATTGTTAGCACTGACCTCTGGAAAACCAGGAGTTCATTTGTCTTAACACTCATCATATCCTATGGATATGCTACTATTCATACTTGTATTTTCATGTATTTGAAGAACTCTTGATTTGGAAAATCCCTACATATGTGTAAATCAAGTGGGTTTCATATAGGTACATATTTTCATTTATGTATAAACTTTACGTATAAGTGCATATATTTTTATGTTTGTATATAAATACAAATTTTAAAGCAACTTGATATCATGGGAAAGGTCTTTTGTTCTGGAGTAGACCTGGGACCAAATTTTATATCTGTCACTTGTTACTTATATGTTTTAAAGAAAAATTCCCACAAGATTAAATATATAGGATAGTAATCCCAAAGTACATTTGGGGGATGAAGTATAAGAATGCAAATTTGAAGAATGCAAAATTTATTTTATAAGGAGGCTTAATGAAATGAAAATAAAACTTTTCCCCCTTAACTTCTTCCAAGTGAAACAATTGCTATTTTCTTCTGTTTAATTATCAGAACCCCTGACAATCATGGGGTTCATAGATAATGGAGATTATAAATTTAGTGATAGAGGGGACCTCACAGGTCAATTAATCCAAACTCATTTTATAGAGGAGAAAGCTGAGACACATGGAAGTTAAATGATTTGTCCAAGGTTACATATTTAAAGTATATTGGTACTGTGGAAATAATAATAATTAACATTTATACAACACTTATTACGTTCCAGGAATTATGCTGAGCATACCAACCCTGTGAAGTAGGTGCTATTATAGTCCCCATTTTACATATGAAGACACTGAGATAAATGGAAGTTCAATGACCTGCCCAGAGTTACATAGCTAGAAAGTGTCTGAAACTGGGTTTGAACGAAGGTCTTCTTGACTCCAGGCCCAGTGGTCTCTATCTACTGTGTCACCTCGCTGCCTTACAGAGCACTGTAGAGTCAGGGAACTTGGATTTAAATCTTGCCTCTGATGCTTATCACTTGTGTGATATTGAGCAAGTTGCTTATTCTCCCTGGATCTTGATTTGCTTATCAGTAAAATTAAGGGACCAAAAGGGCCCTGAAGTCTCTCTAGCTCTAAATCTATGATACTGTGATCCCTACTGACCCACACAATACTCTGTAGTTGTCTCTTGATATAAACAAAAAAAGTGACAAAAAACATCTGCTTACTGTCTGAGGGATTCAAAGACATTTCCTCTAGAGTTAGAAGAGGAAAGGATAATGGACTCCTTAACTACTTCACCCCTAGATATCACTAGTTCTCATTGACATTTGATCAAGAACTTGGTTACCCCAGAGCCAAGTCATTAGGATAAAGATAAAAGATTAGTCTTCTGCCACTGAGATTCCTTAGACCTGAATGTACTAATACAAATGTTCCTTCCCCTCAGAAAATTGCTGCTTCCGTATATAATGCTACTGCATTACACATGAGTGATAGCATGTCAGTTATGTTAATTATGCTGTATTCTGAGTTCAGGTGGACTCTCCAATCACAGATCAATAAAGTTATAGCATACTTTATAAAGCAATTACAATCTGTGGTTTCTTTATATGGAGTTTTCTTTATACCAGATTGTAAGTATCTAATTTGGCCTAGAAGCAATAAAAGCTAAGTTAAATAAACTATATCATGGAAAGGAAATGGAAGAAAAAATGGTTTAATGACTTTTAATAGTCACTGCTATTGTATATTTGGTTTTAAGTTAGAGATAGTTTCAGAATGGGTAGGTGGTTAAACAGGATTAGGTTTATCCAGGTCTGGAAATCTAAATAAATGAAGATAGATTAAAAATATGGCCCAGGAAGATTGGATTATATGTTGAATGCAGTGAAAAAGTCATTTAAATGGTTCCCATCCAAGATAAAACAAAGTAAAACAAAATAAAGACAGAAATGTTTACTACATGCTTGGCTTGTATTTGTGAAGGCAGGTCTGGGAAGAGTGTGAAGCAGATCAGAATGAAATACTGAGTGTGGGAGTAGGATATGACAAAAGGAGTAATTGAATGAAGATGTGCTAAGAGAGAGGGAAGTTAATGTAAGGATAAGCAATCAGTACTGGTATTTGCCAATCATTAAAAGGCAAATAGCAATTTGCAAAAAAGACAGGAAAGGAAAAGATAGAGAAGAGAAAGACAGAGAGAAGAGAGATAGAAAGACACATAGACACAAAGAAAGAACTCTGAAACTCTATATGTGCTATCTAGGGTGTAGAAAAAATGATTCTGCTCTTTTCTCCATACTGGGATTGGTCCTAATACCAGTGATGGAGACTGGATAGAAGGGAGGAAGCTCTTTATTATTCTCAGGTCCAATACTTTGCTGTATGTTGGAAATTGAATAGGTTTAGAAAATTCATTCACAAGTTTCAAGGTAAATAGTTGGAGAGGTGAGATTAAAAGATGTGATAAGGTCTAGATAGTCAAAAAGTTGAAAATGATAAAGAATTGTCCAAAATAGAATAGAATGATGTTAGTCTTAACTGGTTCCCAGGGACTGAAATGTCCCCTGAACTTCCCAAGTAACTTGTCTACTACGAAATAATACTTAGGGCATAGATTACCACAATCCACACATTTTCATTAGTAAGAAAATATAAAAATAACCTAAAACATCTATATCACATTTAAAAAAATCAAGATACATGCCTGAAAAGCTATGTTTTGTGTTATGTAAGATAAAATGCATCTCTTGGACCAGCCTCATTTCTTCAAATCTTCTTACACTGTTTTTCCTTTTCTAAAATTGACATATTCATGGAAAATAATCTAATTCAATAAGTTTTTCCCCATTAATTAATTTATTTTTAGTTTTCAACATTCACCTTCACAAGATTTTGAGTCCCAAATTTTCTCCCCATCTTTCCCCTCCATCCACCCCAAAACAACATACATTACCCCTTGCCCCAATCTACCCTCCCTTTTCTTGTGCTCTTCCCCTCTATTTTCTGGTAGGGCAAGATAAATTTCTATACCACATTGTCTCTTTGGCTTATTTCTCAGTTTCATGTAAAAACTATTTTTAATATTCATTTTTAAAAGTTTGAGTTCCAATTTCTCTCCCTTCCTCCCTCCCCCACCCACCCCCCAATTGACAAGGAAAGCAATTTGATATAGGTTGCACATGTGTAGCCAGGCAAAAGACTTCCGTTACAGTCATGTTGTGAAAAACTAACTATATAGTAGTCCATCCTATCCTGCCCCCCATTTATTCTATTCTCTCTTTTGACCCTGATTGTATTTCCACAGTACTTGAATAGTTTTTTTCTGGTTGCTTGCAATATTTTTTCCTTGATCTGGGAGCTTTGGAATTTGGCTTCAATATTGCTAAGAGGTTTTCTTTGGGGATCTCTTTCAGGAGGCAGTCAGTGGATTCTTTCAATATCAATTTTCCCTCTGCTTCTAGGATCTCAGGACAGTTTTCCTTGATAATTTCTTGAAAGATGATGTGTAGGTTCTTTTTTGATCATGACAGGCAGGTAGTCCTATAATTTTTAAATTGTCTCTTCTGGATCTATTTTCCAGGTCAGTTGTTTTTCCAATGAGATATTTCACATTGTCTGCTATTTTTTCATTCCTCTGGTTTTGTTTTTTAATTTCTTGATTTTTTGTAAAGTCATTAGCTTCCATCTGCTCCACTCTAATCTTTAAGGAATTATTTTCTTCATTGAACTTTCAGACCTACTTTCCCATCTGGCCAATTCTGTTTTTTAAGGCATTCTCATTAGCATTTTGGATCTCTTTTGCCATTTGGGTTAGTTTATCTTTTAAGTTGTTATTTTGTTTAGTAAGTGCTTGGGTTCCCTTTAGTAAGCAATTGACACATTTTTCATGATTTTATTGCATCACTCTCACTTCTCTTCCCAGTTTTTCATCTACTTCTCTTATTTGATTTTCAAAATTCTTCTTGAGTTCTTCCATGGCCTGAGACCATTTCATATTTTTTTTGGAGGCTTGGTTGTAGGAGCTTTGACTTTGTTGTCTCCTTCTGGCTGTATGTTTTAATCTTTCTTATCACCAAAAAGTAAGATTCTATAGTTTTATTCTTTTTCCAGTTTTTGCTCATTTCTCCAGTCATTTACTTGACTTTTCTGCTATTTGTCAAGGTAATTCTCAGCTTCCAGTGGTAGTGGTAGTCGGGGTGAAGTGTTTACTGTCATCTGCTCAATCTCCACACAATCTGTGGAACTAGAGTTCCAGAAACAGTACCTGCTCCTGCCAGGGTTGCTATGGGCTCTTCCACCCTCTCCTCCACCGTGGACATGGGGCTGGCGCATTCTATGTGCTCACACAGATCCCACAGGTTTTTTTCACTGACCTTCCAATTTGTCCTTGGTGTTTGGGTGTTGTTCACCAAGAAAGTAACCTTCTATAGTCCTATACCCCCTCCCCCCCCTTTTTTTTTTTTTGGCATTTTTCCAGTCAGTTACTTGACTTCTGAGTCCTTTGTCAAGAGAGGTATACTCTGGTGACCTGTAAGTTCTCAGTTCCTCCAAGGTGGTCCAATCAAGGGAGAGGTATTTACTTCTCTCCTGGTCTGCGCTCTGGTCTGACAACTTTTCTGCCCTGGATCTACAAATAGAATTCTCTTTCCAGAGCCCTCGCCAACTCTACCATGCCAGTATTCTTCCTCACCCCAGGGTCACCACTCAAGACTGAGACCCAGATAAGTGACTCGATTCCCCCAAGGTCTTTAGGCAGAGGGCTCCAAAAATGGACACTGCTGCTGCTGCCACTACTGCCTGGGGCAAGAGCTAGGGGAGGGCCCTGATCCCTTCTCACACAGGTGAAAAAACATTCTCACTTACCTTTGAAGCTTTCTCTGACATTTGTGTGTTGAGGGATCTGAGAACCACAGCTGCAGACCAGGATTCCCAGTCTGCTCTGGTCATATCCCTTTTGGTGTTGTTTGGCCAAGACTGGGCTGGGCTCCTTGGGTTGTGCTCCCCACACACAACCGATACAATATGCATTTCCTGTCTGCCTTCCAGGCTGCCTTGGGCTGGAAATCTCTTTCACTCTGTTGTTTGGTGTCTTCTGCTGCTCTAGAATTTGTTAAGAGTCATTTTTTACAGGTCTGTTATGGTCTGTGGGGGAAGAGTTAGAGTAGGTGCATCTTTCTACTCTGTCGTCTTGGCTCCTCTCTGGAAATTTTCTTACCCTATTTATATTTTCATTTTAAGAGTATTCTTTATGAGAGGGTTTGACTTCTGCTAACAATTATATATGTAAGCAGTCACATATCATATATTTGCTCATCAGAAGTATCTAACTCTTTCTTTTCTCATGAAAAAAAATATTTCTATGTTCTTAGAATATTATGTGGAAAAAAATATTACCACAGGGTTATAGATCCTTCCCTATAGTACAGTATATTTCCCAATTTATTTTTCCAAGACAGTGTCTTTTCTGGTAGGAACATTCCTTGGTGAATGTGCAAGCTGAAGCTATTCCCAGCCTAGGAAAGAAGGTGCATTTGTGGTTAAGATTACCCCATGTTATTCATACATCAGATTTCTCTATCTCTTTCTTCCTTCTGGTTCAGGGGGATATGTCTGGAAATGATGAGTTGATTAAATTTGGAGATGTTTCTCTTCCCACCCAATCTCTGTGTGTCAGAAATGATACAGAACTTGTTGATGTCAGCTACTCATTCAGTGTGGGTTACCACCATGTTTATCTTCTAAAGACCTCACAGCAACAACTAATGCCCCCAACCACAAGACTTGATTATTATAATTCCCTCTTCCTCAGACGTCTAGTTTAACTTCTCCATGGCTCGCACATTGCTCTTGCTCAGTCTTTAGTTTGTTTAATGCTTCACTGTTAGGGCAAAGCTTTTTAAATGTTGGGGTCCTTAATAACTTCCTACAGTTATTTATTATGTTAGAGTTGCATGTGTGAAATGTGTTGTGTTGAAGTCACAAAATCATCCATTCATTGTATATAGCTCCCTGCAGATGAGATCATTGGAATCCTAGAACCAGAAACTAAGAACTAAGGGGGTCATCAGGACAAGCACTCATCCATGGGCCTTTTGGAAATCATCTGAGATAGATGGTCATTGATCTTTATTCTAAAACATAACCTTGCTTCTTTCTTTTATAAGAAATATTTCCCAACCCCTCTTACTGCTAGTGCTTTCTGTATGTTATTTATTTTCTATTTGTTCTGAATTAAGTTTGCTTTGTATATATTATCTTGCATGCTGGCTCCCCATTAAATTGTAAGCTCCTTGAGGGCAGGGACTATCTTTTTGCCTCTTTTTATATTCTGCAGGTTAACACAGTGTCTGGCACATAGTGGCTGCTTAATAAATGTTTATTGATTGACTTCTTCATCAAGATCATGAAGTACTTTACATGTGTAAAGCATTTCATAAAACCCTTTTGAAAGCACATATTCTTACTGCAATAGAGTAAGGAGGAGAGAAAACATCATTACTTTTGTTTTACAGATGAGAAGCCAAATGACTTGCCTATGTCACAGTTAGATGGCTAAAGAGCAATCATTTGTATTAAATCTTTTGCTATCATCTATGCTCTTCCCTCATACTATAATGATTAAAATCTTGGATTCCTCAGATCAACATTATTCCTGAATTTTTCAGAATTTTTTTCTATTACAAATTTATTTTAGTTTCAGTTAGCAGAACAAAATATGCATTTCCATAATACAGTGCAATAAAAAGAAAGGTGATTGCACATGAAACTGCAAATCTACTATGTAACTATTACTATTCCCTTGAAATATACATTAAAATTATCATGTTAATTTATGGGTTTTTTTCTTTTTTTCTTCTCCCTCCCCCCCATTGAGATGACTACCATTAGACACTAGCAGGGAAAATATATAAAATTATTGTATGCATAGTTCTATTCATCAGTTATTCCTCGGGATAGCATCTTCATATATTCTCTTTTTAGATAATTTGTGTATTTATAATAGTCAAAATGACTTAGTCTCTCAAAGTCACTCTTAAAACATTATTGCTGTTACTTCGTTCTCAGTTTACTCTTCATTACTTCATCCAAGTCTTTCCATGCCTTTCTAAGATCACCGAGCTCATCATTTCTTATAGCACAGAAGTATTCCAATCACAACCATACACTACAACTTGTTCAGCCATTTCTCAATTGATGGAGATTCCTGCATTTTCCAGTTATTTGCTACCAAAAAGGGAGCTTCTATAAATACCCCTTTCACAGAGCTAGTATTTGTGAATTTCCCTGCATCTTATTTTTACTTGTTATCTTCTTTCTCAGTCTCTCTTTTTACCCTATCCCTGTTCCTGTATCTTCTCCTCCAATGCCCCACTTCATACACCCCTCCAACAGTCCCCTAATGCCCACCCTAAATCTCAATCCATACTTCCTTTCAAAAGTCCCACCCCCAACTCTCTCTCCCCACTCTCAAATCTCAATCCACACACCCCTCTAGAAGTCCCTGCCCCTCATAGCAATTTAAATGGAAAGATCTTTCTCATTAATTAATAGGTCCATATGATCTGCTTAAATTATCTGGAAACCTGGGTCACATGTGATGGGAGGAGCTTGTTGAAAGGGTGGAACAGGAAGAGTGGAGCTGAACTGGGAGTGAGTGAATAGGGTCAGGTCAGAGTAGAAAGAACACAGACCAACTGGCACATTGTAGCAGTTGATAGCGAGAAGGCCCTGGCTGAGGGAGGGGAGGTTTGAGAATGGCTTTGCCCTCTGCTGTGATCATGTTTATTAACTTCTTGGTCACCATGAAGGATTTTGCTTTCTGGTTCTGGGATTTGGTTTTCTAGTACTTATATAAATGTTTTTCTTGTGCCTTCTATATAGAGTCTTTTATATTTTGCGATTGAGAACCATGCTGGAATATTCATAGTCACCACCAGTGCTATAAATATTGCTTTGGCAATACACTCCCTGACCCTGTCCTCTAGTTTTCTCACCTCTCTACACGTTCAGAAGTCTTTTACACCCTTCCAGATATACACGTTGTTTCCTCTTCAACCCAGATGAGAGGAAGGTTCTAGCGGTACCAGCTCTTCAACCCCACCTTCTTCTTCTGTAGTAGTTTCTTTTTTTTCACATCCCATTTTTATAATATAATTGCTCCATTTTATCTTTTTCTATCTAATTTTTAAAAAATCAACCAACCATATACAACTCAGGCAAAACCTTTCTTTTAAACTACCTTAGTAATGATGGCAGTTTTAAGAATACTTATATCATTTTCATATATATAATAAGTAAATGATTTGATCTTAATGGGTCCTTTATAATTAATCTTTAATGTTTTCCTTATATTTCTTCTGGATTTTTTTATATTGAATTTTTCATTGAGTCCTGGTATTTTTCTTACAAACGCCTCAAAGTCTTTTAGTTTGTCATATATGAATTTTTTTATTCAAATTATACACAACTTTGCCAGGTCAGTTATTCTTGGACACAACCTCAGGTCTTTTGCTCTTTGAATATAATTTTCTAAGACCTATAGTCTTTTATTTTATTTTGTGTTTTTAATAGGATTTTATTTTTCCCAATTACATGTCAAAATAATTTTTAGCATTCATTTTGCAAGATTTTGAGTTCCAAATTTTTCTCCTTCCCTCTCTCCCCTCTTCCTAAAATGGTAGGCAATTTGATAGAGGTTACACATGTGCTACCATCGAAAACATATTTCCATATTACTTATGGCTATGATAGAAGAAACAGATCAAAAGGAAAAAACACAAAGAAGAATAAAGTGAGTGAAAAAAGTATGGTTCAATCAGCATTCAGGGTCCATCAGTTCCTTGAGTGGATGTGGATAACATTTCCTTCATGAGTCCCTTGTATTTGTCTTGGATGATTGTGTTTCTGAGAAGAGCTGAGTCATTCATAGTTAATCATCATACAATGTTGCAATATTGTTTATAATATTTCCCTGGTTCTGCTCATTTCACGTTTCATCAGCTCATATAAGGCTTTCCTGGTTTTTCTGAAATCTGCCTTCTCAATATTACATTCATATACCACAACTTGTTCAGTCATCCCCCAACTGATAAGCATTCCATCAATTTCCAATATTCTGCCACCATGAAACGCTGCTATAAATATTTTTGCGCATATAGGTCCTTTATCCTTTTCTATAATCTCTTTGGGATACAGAACTGGTTAGTAGTGGTATTGCTTGATCAAAGAGTATGCTCAGTTTAATTGCTTTTGAGCATAGTTTCAAACTGTTCTTCAGAATAGTTGGATCAGTTCACAATTCCTCCAACAGTGAATCAGTGTCCCAATTCTCCCACATCTTCTCCAACATTTATCATGTTGCTTTTTGATCATATTAGTTGATCTGATAGGTGTGAGGTGGTAACTGAGTTATTTTAATTAGAATTTCTCTAATCAAAAGTGATTTAGAGCACTTCTTTTATGCCAGTATTTAGCTCTGGTTTCTCCATCTGAAAACTGCCTACTCCTATTCTTTGATCACTTATCAATTGGAGAATGGATTGTGTTCTTATAAAATTGAAACTCCCTCTATATATTTGAGAAATGAGGCCTCTATCAGAGACAGTTGCTGTAAAGATTGTTTCCCAACTTTTTGCTTTCCCTCTAATCTTGGCTGCAATGTGGGTTTTTTTATACAAAAGATTTTTAATTTAATATACTCAAAATAATCTATTTTACATTTTGTAATGTTCTTTATTTCTTATTTGGTCATGAATTCTTCCCCTACCCATAGATCCGACAGCTAGACTATTCTTTTCTCCTCTAATTTTCTTATGCTGTCATCTTTTATTTCTAAACCATGGATCCATTTTGATGGTGTGAGATGTTGGTCTATAGCCTAGTTTTTGTCCTATAATTTTTTGTTTTTTTTTTTTACTTTTCCCAGTGGTTTTTGTCAAATAGCAAGTCTTTATCTCAAAAGTGGACTCTTTTTTTTTTAACACTGTGTTACTATTGTAATTGACTACTGCGTCTTCTGTACCTAATCTATTCCACTGAAGCACAGCTCTATTTCTTACCCAATGCCAGAAGGTTTTGATGATTACTGATTTATAACATAGTTTGAGATCTGGTATTGTTAAGCTACCATCCTTTGTAATTTTTTTTTAATAAATTCCCTTGCTATTCTTAACCTTTTCTTCTTCCAGATGAATTTTGTTAATTTTTTGGCTCCATAAAATAAATTTTAGGTAGTTTCATTGATATGGCACTGAATAAGTAAATTAGTTTTGACAGAACTGTCAATTTTATCATATTGGCTCAGCCTACTCGTGAGCAATTGATATTGTTCCAGTTGTTTAGATATGATTTTATTTGTGTGAAAAGTGTTTTGTAATTGTGTTCATATAGTTCCTGGATTTGTCTTGGTACAAAGATACCCAAATATTTAATGTTTCTATAGTTATTTTAAATGTAATTTCTTATTTAATCTCTTACTGCTGAATTTTGTTGGTCATATAAAGAAATGCTGATGATTTATGTGAGTTTAGCATATAGCCTTCAAATCTGCTAAAGTTGTTTACTACTTCAAGTAATTTTTTGCTTGTTTCTCTAGGGTTCTCTAATTATATCATCACATCATTGACTAAGAGTGACAATGATGCTTCCTCATTGTCTGCTCTAATTCCTTTGATTTTTTTTCTTATTGTTATAGATAACATTTCTAGTACTATATTGAATAATAATGATGATAATGGTCATCCTTTCTTCTCCCCTGATGTTGGTGGGAAGGCTTCTAGCTTATCCCCATCATAGATTTCTCTAAAATTTTTCATCAATATAATGTAAAAAGAACAGATTAATGAATTGGTTTTGCAAGTAAAAAGCTAGAAAAAGAACAAATTTAAAATCCCCAACTGAGCATCAAATTGGAAATCTTGAAAATGAAAGGTGAGGGGGCGGAGCCAAGATGGCGGAGTGAAAGCAACGACTCGCCTAAGCTCCTGGAAAAACTCCTCTGGATATATCTGGGGGGAGAATCTGACCAGACTGTGGAGGTGTAAAATCCAGTGGGTGATGGACTTTGACGGATTCGGAGCCCAGGCTGGACTGTAGGGTCCACAGGAGGGATCTGTTCCGCGGGGGTAAGACCCCGGCGCACAGCGCAGGGCGGTCAGCGCGGCAGGGCGGAGGGGAACAGAGGAGCCCGAGAGTGGCGGGTGAGACCAGCGGAGCAGGAGATAAGCCAGGCCGAGCCGGTGAGAGCCGCTGAGTGCCAGACATCAGCGCAGCAGTCCTTGAAATCTTCAGCCTGAAGACGGACTTCGGTGGGTCACTACTTGAACTTCCAGGAACTGGGATGGCAGAGTGATCAGTAAGTGCTCTCTCCTCCCCCCTGATGACCCTGAGGGAACCATAAAATTCTTCCCCAGATTAATCCTGGATCAGCGGGAACAGCAGAAGGGGGCGGGTGGTCTCATAACACCAGAGGCTGGAAAAGTGGCAAAGGGGGATTCTCCCTACTGTGGTGGAGGCGATCTGGAGGGACAGATGACCCAGGGCAGAGAACATTCGTACTGAGACCCAGGCAAGCCTCAGAGCCGGGAGACGAGCCCCAGGAGGGGCGGGAACACGCGTTAGCTTCTAGGCATGCCCCAGCCCTCCAGGGGAAAAGGGAAGACAATAGGGAAGCTGGGATTACCATCCCCTGACCTTGCCTTTGCCTCAAGTCAGCTGAGGAGATAGCCTGAGACCAGACCACACCTCCCACACACCTAACAAGCTAACCCCAGGGTTGATTGGGGAAACAAAAAACAAAAGCCTGCTTTTAGCCTAGACACACATCAGCTCAACTTAAAGATCTGTACCTTCTGACTGAAAGAACCAAAAGCTACAACACTCAGCCAACAGCATGAATCGGAAAAAGCAGACGAAAAGTGAAAAAACCATAGAATCTTTCTATGGGGATAAGGACCAAAACACAAACACCAAAGAGGTTAGAGCTGAGACTGTACTTCCATCTGAAACCTCAGATGGGACTATGAATTTCTCGCAAGCACAACTAGATTACCTGGAACGTCTGAAGAAGGATATAAAAGAAAAACTGGCCAATGATTTTAAAACTATAAAAAAAAATTCACTGATGAGAACATCACCCTGAAAAAGAAAATTGAAGAAATGGAAAAGGAAGTTCAAAAATTAACTGGAGAGAATAATTCCCTAAAAGGAAGAGCTAATCAAATGGAAAAGGAAACCCAAAACCTAATTGGGAAAATTGATCAGATGGAAAAGGAAACCCAAAACCTAACTGGGAAAATTGGTCTAATGGAAAAAGAAGTACAAAAATTAAATGGAGAAAATAGCTCCTTAAAGGGAAAAATTGGTCAGATGGAAAAGGAGATGGAAAAGCTAACTGAAGAAAACACTACGATGAAGATTAGAATTGGGCAAGTAGAAACTAATGACTCAATGAGGCAACAAGAATCAGTCAAACAAAATCTAAAGAATGAAAAGATAGAAGAAAATGTAAAATATTTAATTGGAAAAACAACTGACCTGGAAAACAGATCCAGGAGAGAAAATCTAAGAATTATTGGCCTGCCAGAAACCCATGATGAAGAAAAGAGTCTGGACAATATCTTCCAGGAAATCATCAAGGAAAACTGTCCAGAAGTACTAGACTCAGAGGGCAAAATAGTCATCGAAAGAATCCACCGTTCCCCTCCCGAAAGGGATCCCAAACTCAAAACCCCAAGAAATATAGTTGCCAAATTCCAGAGCTATCAAGTGAAGGAGAAAATACTACAAGCAGCCAGAAAGAAACAATTCAAATATCAAGGACACACAGTCAGGATCACACAGGACCTTGCAGCTTCTACATTAAAAGATCGAAAGAATTGGAACCCAATATTCCGTAAGGCAAAGGAGTTGGGACTTCAACCAAGGATCAACTACCCAGCAAAGTTCAGCATAACATTTCAGGCAAGGAGAAAGTCATTCAACAAAATAAGGGATTTCCAGAGCTTCCTGACCAAAACACCAGAACTCAATAGACAATTTGATCTTCAAATGCAGGTCTCCAGAGAATCATAAAAAGGTAAACAGAGGGGAAAAAACAAAAATAAAAACTTGCTACTCAATTAGGGCAAACTGTTTACCTCCCTATAAGGGAAGATGATACCTGTTAATCTTGAGAACTGTGCAGCTATTATGATAAAAGGGATATATGTAGAGGGAAGGGGCATAAAGTAAATGATGTCATGTCAAAAATATGATTTAAGTATGAGAAGGGAATGTAATAGGAGGTGTGGAAAGGGGGAAGCAGAAAATGGCAAATTATATCACAGGAAGAAGTACAAAACTATAGTAGAGGGAAGGAGGGGAGGGAGATGAGCATTGTTTGAGAGGTACTCTCATCTGATTTGTTCAAAGGAGGGAACAATAACCTTAAGTAGATAAGCCTAACTAGCTCTATAGGTAGTAGGAGGGGAAGGGGGAAGAAAGGGGAGGGTGGCTAAAAGGGAGGAAAGAAGCAATAAGAGTAAAGGGAACTAAAAGGGAGGGGGGTCAAAAGAAGGAGGGGAAGGCTGCAGGAGGAGGGGGAGAAAAGTGAATACTATTGAGGAGGGGAAGGGAGACAGGAGAGCTAAAAGCACAAATGGTGGGAAAGAGGTTGGAGGGAAATACACAGATTGTAATCATAACTGTGAATGTGAATGGAATGAACTCTCCCATAAAACGGAGACGGATAGCAGAATGGATTAAAAGCCATAATCCAACAATATGCTGCTTACAAGAAACACATTTGAAACGGGGGGATACACATAGGATAAAGGTCAAAGGATGGAGCAGAATATATTGTGCTTCAGCTCATGTAAGAAAGGCAGGAGTAGCAATCCTAATCTCAGACAAAGCAAAAGCAGAAATAGATCTAATCAAAAGGGATAAGGATGGAAACTATATCCTGCTAAAAGGCACCATAGACAATGAAGCAATATCATTACTAAACATGTATGCTCCAAGTGGTATAGCATCCAGATTCTTAGAGGAGAGGTTGGGGGAGTTGAAGGAAGAAATTGATAGCAAAACTATACTAGTGGGGGACCTCAACCTCCCCCTCTCTGAACTCGATAAATCCAACCTCAAAATAAACAAGAAAGAGGTTAAGGAGGTAAATAAAACTCTGGATAAGGTAGATATGATAGATCTTTGGAGAAAATTAAATGGGAATAGAAAGGAATATACTTTTTTCTCAGCGGTACATGGAACATTTACAAAAATTGACCGTGTACTAGGACATAAAAATCTCACAATCCAGTGCAGAAAGGCAGAGATAATCAATGCATCCTTTTCAGATCATAATGCATTAAAAATTACATGTAATAAAAGGCCATGGAAAGAGAAACCAAAAATCAATTGGAAACTAAATAATCTAATTCTAAAGAAGGGTTGGGTTAAAGAAGAAATCATAGAAACAATCAACAATTTCATTCGAGAGAATGACAATAGTGAGACAACATACCAAAACTTATGGGATACGGCAACAGCAGTTATTAGGGGAAGTTTTATATCTCTGAATGCTTACATAAATAAAATAGAGAAAGAGGAGATCAATGACTTAGGCTTGCAGTTGAAAAAGCTAGAAAAAGAACAAATTGAAAATCCCCAAGTAAATACCAAATTAGAAATACTGAAAACCAAAGGAGAGATTAATAAAATTGAAATTAAGAAAACTATTGAATTAATAAATAAAACCAATAGTTGGTTTTATGAAAAAACTAATAAAATTGATAAACCTTTGGTCAATCTGATTAAAAAAAAGAAAGAAGAAAACCAAATTACTAATATTAAAAATGAAAGGGGTGAAATCACCTCCAATGAGGAGGAAATTAAAACAACAATTAGAAACTGCTTTGCCCAACTTTATGCCCACAAATTCGATAATCTAAATGAGATGGATGAATATTTTAAAAAATACAAATTGCCCAGATTAACAGAAGAGGAAGTTGATTACTTAAACAACCCCATCTCAGAAAAAGAAATTGAACAAGCCATCAATGAACTCCCTAGGAAAAAATCTCCAGGGCCAGATGGATTCACAAGTGAATTCTATCAAACATTTAAAGAACAGTTAATTCCAATACTACACACACAATTCTTGAAAATTGGGGAAGAAGGAGTCCTCCCAAACTCTTTCTATGATACAAATATGGTTTTGATACCCAAACCAGGAAGAGACAAAACAGAGAAAGAAAATTATAGACCAATTTCCCTAATGAATATAGATGCAAAAATTTTAAATAAGATTTTAGCAAAACGAATACAGCATCTTATAACAAGATTAATACATTATGATCAGGTAGGATTCATACCAGGACTACAGGGCTGGTTCAATATTAGGAAAACTATTAGCATTATCGATCACATCAACAATAAAGCTAACAAAAACCACATGATTATCTCAATAGATGCAGAAAAAGCTTTTGACAAAATACAACATCCATTCCTACGAAAAACAAAGGTGAGAATAATAAGATGTAAAGTAAAAAACTAGTGAACCAATACATAAAATGAGGAGTTGGTTTTATGGAAAAACTAATAAGATAGATAAGGCCTTGGTTAATTTGATCTAAAAAAGAGAGGAAAACCAAATATCCAGTATCAAAAGTGAAAAGTTGTCTGGTCACTGGAATATCTTTCCTTCAAGCCATTTAAAAAATGTCTTCTCCTCAGTGGCAATTCTTCAAGTTAATTGTACAGACTCCTTAGATGTTCTTGCTAAAATGTTTTACAAAACATATCAAACTCTCAAATTTTACTTCTCCAGTAACTAGTTCATGTTGTGAAGACCAGCTCAAATGTTATAGTTCAGATATTAGCAACAAAATTATAAATAGGAATATTCAAAGTAGAAATCGAGAGTTTGCTTGTAGCTTCAGAAAATTTAGATTTTGTTCTGTTTTTATGTGCCCCATTTACATTTGACATATAGGGATTGCCTGATCTTGTTACTTTCTCAGACTTTTCCACTCTGATTCCACTTCTGTTAGGAGAATCAGATACAATTTAGGATTCAATTATGTATATGAAAACATAAAATTACACAAATGGATTTACTTATAAGAGGCTGACTTTAATTATAATAAAAGACTTCAGAAGATACTTAAATTATTAATTCCAAAACAGTGCTTATCAGTAAGTTGTTCATAACAAAAGATGGTTTACTACAGGACACACAATACAAGCAGGTGTTATTTCCACATTAGCAATAAATGTGAATGAAATTGACTTTTCCATTAAGATAACAAAATATTCCATAGCTTACATCCTTCTAAGAAAACTGGTTGTACTGAAATTCTCTTGCTCAAATCAAAATGATGTTTCTGATTTTCATCTCATAAATTAATAGATTCATATCTTTGTTTCACATTTTACCTTTGTCCAATTTTTCCATATTATTCAAAAAGGATTAGCTATTTCTGGAACTTAATCTTACATAAAGCTGTATGTGTTAGCAGTGTGATGACAAGCCCAACTGGTAATTTGCTTACTTATTTGGGATATGAAATTGCTACACATTCAGATTGAAAATAGCAAGATCTCACATACTTAAATTGTGCTCATATCTTCTCCTGACCACTTCCTCTGATTGTAGAAATTAGTTATAAAAGAAAAAAGCAAGATATTATTTAATACTTGCTTAGTATTTCATTTTTCTCCAGTTACATGTAAAAACAACTTTTAACATTTGCTTTTAAAACTTTGAATTCCAAATTCCCTCCCTTCCCCTCTCCCCACCCTCCCTACTGAGAAGGCAAGCTATTACATATAGGTAATACATATGTAGTCATGCAAAACATATCCACAAGTCATGTTGTGAAAGAAAACATAGGCAAAAAAATTTAAGAAAAATTAAGTAAAATAAAAAGTATGCTTCAATCTGTATTCAGGTACCATGAGGTCTTTTTCTGGGAATGGATAGTATTTTTCATCCTAAGTTCTTCAAACTTGTCTTGGATCATTGTATTGCTAGAATAACCAAGTCATTCACAGCTAATCATCTTAGAATATTGTTGTTACTTTACACACGTACATCTCATTTTGCATCAACCTATGCAAGTCTTTCCAGGTTTTTCTGAGATCATTCTTCTCATCATTTCTTACATTACAATAGCATTCCATAACAATTACTACTACAATATGTTCAGCCATTCCCTAGTTGATAGGTAGCCCTTCAATTTCTAATTCTTTGCCCACAGAACAGAGCTACTATAGTTTGTACATATAGATCATTTTCCCTTTTTTGATCTCTTCTGGTTTACAGATCCTGCAGTGGTACTGCTAGGTCAAAAGGTATGCAAGGTTTTATAGCCCTTTGAACATAGTTCCAAGGTGCTCTGCAGAATGATTGAATCAGTTCAAAACTCACCAATAGTGTATCAATGTCTCATTTTTTCTACATCCCCTCCAACTTTGTCATTTTTCTTTTCTGTTCTATTAGTCAATCTCATCGGTTTGAAGTAGCACCTCAGAATTGTTTTAATTTGCATTTCTCCAATCCATAGGGAGTTAGAACATTTTTTTCATATGGCTATAGAGAGCTTTTATTACTTCATTTGAAAACTGATTATATATTTTGATCATTTATCAATTGTGGAAAGGCTCTTTTATGAATTTGACACAGTTCTCTAGATGTTAGAGAAATGAGGTCTTCATCAGAGAAACTTGCATCAATTTTTTTTGCAGTTATTAACACTAGCTGTATTTCCCTCCTTCCTATTCTCCTTACCCCTATTTATTCTATTCTCTCTCTCCTTTCACCCTGTTCCTCCTCAAAAGTGTTTTGCTTCTGATTACCCCTTCCTCCGATCTGTTCTCCCTTCTGTCTTCTTTAATCCCCTTTTCCTTCTACTTTCTTATAGGGAAAGATAGATTTCCATACCCCATTGCCTGTGTATTATATTCCCTATTTGAGCCTATTCTGATGGGAGGTTCACTCACACTGACCACCTCAATTCCCCCTCTTCCCCTATATGGTAGAAACGTTTTCTTGCCTCTTTTATTTACCCCATCCTACCTCTCCCTTTCTCCTTCTATGAGTACATTCCTCTCTTACTCTTTAATTTTATTTTTTAGATCTCATCCCTTCTTACTCCCCTAATGAGAAACGTCTTATGAGTTACAAATATCACCTTCCCATGTAAGAAATGTAAGCAGTTTAAATTTATTAAGTCCCCCCTGATTTCCCTTTCCTGTTTACCTTTTTTATTCTTCTCATGAATCTTGTACTTGAAAGTCAAATTTTTCCATTCAGCTCTCTTCTTTTCATCAAGAATGCTTGAAAGTCCTCTATCTCATTGAATGTCCATTTTTGCCTCCTGAACAATTGATTATAATCAGTTTTGCAGAATAGGTGATTCTTGATTGTAATCCTAGCTCCTTTGCTCTTCAATATGTCATATTCCAAGCCTTTAATGTGGAAGCTTTTAATGTAGATCTCTTAATGTAGAGGTTACTAAATCTTGTGTCATCCTGACTGTGGTTCCGTAATACTTGAATTGTTTCTTTCTGGCTGTGTGCAATATTTTCTCCTTGACCTGAGAACTCTGGAGTTTGGCTGCAATACTCCTTGAGGAGTACTCCTTTGGGGATCTTGTTAAGGAGGTGATCAGTGGATTCTTTCCATTTCTATTTTGCTACTTGGTTCTAGAGTATGAGATTAGTCTCCTTTGACAATTTCTTGAAAGATGATGTCGAGGCTCTTTTTTGGGTCATGCCTTTCAATCTCTCCTGGATTTATTTTTCAGGTCAGTTATTTTTCCAAAGAGATATTTCACAGTCATATTTTTTTCATTCTTTTATTTTGTTGCTTCTTGGTTTCTCATAAAGTCATTAGATTCAATTTGCTCCATTATAATTTTTAAGTAATTATTTTCTTCATTGAGATTTTGGACCTCCTTTTCCATTTGACCACTTGTGATGGCAAACAAAGTCGAATTTTTGCTGTTGTTGTTTTAGTATAATCAAGTGTCTCAGACTGATTCTTGCCTTCATCAACCAAGAGTCTTTACTAGGAGTAAGTACAGAAACAAGAGTTTCTTTAGTTAGAAACAGTATATGTGTTTGTATGGGTAATTATTTTAATGTGATTAAGGATCTTCCAAACTCATTAATGGGCCTGCCCATTGTGTTTGTCCTTCATTCTCAAAGAGAACCATGACATCAAAATGATGACATGACTTGCAGTTGACTTAGATTTGAGGGAATGAGGGCTGTGCAAGGTCACCAACTTCACTTTCTTTCCTTGAGCCATCTGGGTCCAGTGGCCTGATATTCATCAGGACAATTAGACATGGCCCAGGATGCAATGTGAGACCCTGGCCCTTTCAGGCTAAGGTCTTATCACATTCTCACTCTGAGTGAGATACACTCATTCAGTGAATAGGCTTCTTTAAGTAGTTACTCAAGGGATGATCCATTTAATAAAAAAAAAAAAAATCAAACTGGGAGGGGAAGATCCTCAGGGTTCCTGGGTAAAATAGAAACAATTACCATTTAGTAATTACATTCACTCTGTGCTAGGTTGGTGGGGACTTGTTGCCCAGGTTATGAGCTCCAGAGTGATCTTTGAATAAGAAATACAGCTAGTAAACTCCAAGGAAATAAGGGAGGAGAGGAGAGGAGAAAAGATGATAGGAGAGAGGAGAGGAGAAAAGATAATAGGAGAGAGGAGGGGAGAAAAGGAGAGAAGAAGAGAGGAACTGCTACTCACTCACAGGTTGTGTTTGTCTTTCATGGACCATGACATCAAGATTATGACATGATTTGTAGTTGACTTTGATTTGAGTGAAGGGGAGTTGTGCAAGGTCACCAATCTGACTTTCTTCTCCTGAGCCACCATCTGTTGATTATCTTCATTACATCCTTAGCATAGAACTTGACTTACCCTGGAGGAGAAAAGGGGACTGAGGACTTTGAGCAGCCCAGTCTCAAAATCCACCTCCTGAGTGAGTACAAGACATCACCCTCCTGATGTACATTGGTCCCTTTGAATAACACAAAAGAAGCCTGCCCATTAAGGGGAGTTTGATTAGAGAAGATTTGTAGAAAGGCCCACACCTTTTGTTAATGAGACACTGGTTCTTAAAGGTTGAGATACCTTCTGGCTCTAAAAAAGGTATAAATACTCTAAGTTGAGGTCTTACTTTGAGGCTTAGAAGTGTTTGGCCAGACAAGATTCTGGGATACTACCAAGGAGCCCCCCGGCTTTGAAAACTCAGATGTTGATGCTTTCCTTTCTTGGAAATATGTTCAAACAGTTGGACCTGTCTGTTGACTTGTAATATATGTATTGATTATGGTCAGACAGTTGGAAGCTATGCCTGTTGCTCTTTGATTTCTCTGTATTTTCTCTGAAGTTCAGGGTGCTGAATTATTCCCCTGAACTAGGTGAATGAAATACATGCTTGATTAAAGGAATGATTTGTGTACCTGATTAAAGTGATTGTTAACCCCTCAAAATTGCCTTTCCTTTTAGAAAAGTAGATCAAAGAACCTGTGATAGAAGGCCCCCCTGTGTATGTCAGGGTGCTTACTGATATGCCATTTCTGCTTTTTAAGACACTCTTCTCCTCATTGGTTTTTTTGGACCTCTTTTGCCATTTGGCCTAGTTTGTTTTCTACAGTGTTGTTTTCTTCAGTGTGTGTGTGTGTGTGTGTGTGTGTGTGTGTGTGTGTGTGTGTGTGTGTGTGTGTGTGTATGTCCTTCACCAAGTTATTGACTCTTTTCTCATGATTTTCTTACATCATTCTCATTTCTCTTCCCAATTTTTCCTCTATCTCTCTTACTTGAGTTTCAAAATCTTGTTTTAGTTCTTCCATGTTCTGAGACCAACCCATGTTTTCTTGGAGAGTTTTGATGAAGGGGCTTTGACTTTGCCAACTTCTAAGTGTGTATTTTAATCTTCCTTGTCCCTATAATAACTTTCTATAGTCAGGGTGTTTTCACTTTTTGCTCATTTTACCAGGTTATTACTTGATTTTTCAGATCTTCCAAGGAGGTATTATCTAAGGAGAGTGTTTTCTACTCTCCTGGCCCATGCTCAGGTTTGTGAGTGACCCTAACCATTCTTTTCTGTCTTGGAACTGTGAGGAGGATCTCCCCTTCAGTACTGCCACAAGCTCTGCTATGCTAGTGATTCTCCTCGCACTGAGACTTCCACCCAGGATTGAGACTTGGATCCAAATGTGGGCAAAGGAACAGAGAGCTGCCTCAGGGCTAGCAGAGAGACCTCTATAGTCTCCTTCTGACTAGTCGTCTGACCCCCTTGTGGTTTGTGGGCTGGCAACCCCAGAATCAGCTACTGCCACTGCCACTGCTGATTTAGTCACTCTCAAGGCCTGCTCCTGGCATGCTAAGATCAGGCTATGCTGGTGGGGCCTGCACTGCATTGTGTTCCACTCTCACCTTGGTGTGACAAACTCTTCCTGCTGACCTTCAAAGTTGTCTCTGGTGTCTGTGGGCTGAGACCCCAAGGCCTGCTCCAGGATTGCTGGGATCCATTCTGTGCTTGTGCAGCTTGCCCTGGACTGTACTCCTCTCTCAATATGATGTAACAGACTTTTCCTGCTGACCTTGTAAATTGTTTCACTCCATCTTTTTATGGGTTCTGCTGCTCTAGAATTTTTTAGAGTAATTTTGAAAGGTATATGGAGGGTTTTGGAGGAGAGTTCTGGTGAGTCCCTGCCTTTACTCTGCCATCTTACCTCTGCCCCATGAAAATAAAGCAGGGCATTATTGTTCTAGCATAAAACAGGACCTTCAAGTTTAAGCCTAAGGGTACATATGTGACAGGAAAAAGCATCCTTAGCTATGTTTGATTTCAGGTGAGAACAAAAACCATACAATAACAATTATATGTCACAGCCAGACTCAGGAAGAGCCAGGTGGGAAATATTTCTTTTCAAAGGAACACAATGGGGAAACTGAGCCAGGATTATACCATTTTAGGCTGATGCCAAGGTTGTCCTCCTGGCTTATCCCAGATGCAAACTTTCACCTGTAACAGTTCCCCATCACATTCTCTCAGAGTAACTTGCAGCGTTTCCTTCTAATGATGGATTACTGACTTAATGATTCATCAGACAACTATACCTGAATTCAGAACTCAAACCTCAAAACAAAGTCAGTTACAGTCCCAAGAGTTTTATCTCAAATGGTAAGTTTCACTAATCACAGCTTAGGACTAGATACAATTATTTTACTCTATGAAGTTGCAACAAGCAATAAAAATTTACCAGGGCTCATACATGTAAGAGATTTCACTTAACATCTTTACTTATTTTTCTTTCCTTCTCAAATTTAAATTTATTCTGGTATTAAGAGCAGCCATTAGCAATCATTTCTATATTATACATATAATTGCAAATTCTCAGCAAGTCAAGTTCCTTTTTTAGTAACTCTATAACCCAAACAAACTCTTTTTCCAGGGTTGATGACCTTTTGTACATGGATGATTTCTAGGGACCTGGAAAATATACAAGATAAGGGGAAATCAACAGGGACCCCAGAGAAGGTGCTGATCCTGATGACCCTGCCTTTCTACCCCATGATATTCTTCCTCTGGACTTATATAAACCACATACTCTCTGGGTGGCAAGTCCCTTATTTTCAGTCTTAATTTAATTTGCTTTACCCTGACTTATTTTCTCCTCTATCCTTCTATAACTACCCACTTCCCAGGATATCTTTCAGGGTTGCCATGTAGCATAATGCATTCTGCACTGGTATCTACCAGAGTGGACAAGGTTTGTATATTTTTAGGACCCCAGTGTATGGTTACTGGCACATGGGGCCTCTGGTCACCCCCTGTAGCTGGACATCAGAGGTGATCTTGACTGTCTTTCTAAGGGAGGAGAGTCAGGGGTATCTAACCTATCTACACTCAGAGTTGCTGTGCATTATGCTCTTTGATGCCCCTCCCCAAGGTGGAATAGACTAGCCTTGTAGATACCTTACATTCATGTGAAGTAAACTGAGGTGACTTGCTTAAGGCCATTGAGTTAACAAATTTCAGATCTATGTATTTTCCCAATTTCTCTTAGTGATATATATGTATATATATGTAAATATATATATATATATATATAATTATGATTCATCTCAAGCTTCAAATTAGGAGTGACACATTTCTCTTATAATGTGACCAGAATGAATTCAAGTATACATGGTTCTGTGATCCAAAGGGTATTACACAGAATCTGGGATTATGATTTTAATACTGAGTGTAGTTTTCTTTTTTATTTTACACAAATGCTACTTGCTACAATTATTTCATATTATGGAGTCCACTATTTATAGCCAATCCATTGCCAAAGATTTTAAAACTGTTAATCCAATATTATGATTGGATATTAAAATCGTCAATTATAAGAGTGTTTTGATTTAGTTCAAATGTTTATTCCACAATCTCAAAAGGAACCCATAGTTTATCAGTTTACCTGTAACTCTCTATGATTTCTTCTTATGAATAGGAGTCTTTTTTATAATCACATGTCCAATTTTAACACCCAGAACAATTTTAAAAAATTATTTTAAAATTGGCCAGTACTTAATTTTAGTTTATAAGACTCACAAAATTCTCATTAGATATTCCAATCAAACTCAATGACCTTTCGGTTGTTTCCCAATTCACAGAAACTTTTCCCCTTTTTGTGAGCCAGGAAAGGATTAAGTGCCAATCCTATTCCAAAGTGCAGCCGGTTCCCTCTCTTCACCTTGAAACTTACACTGACATTGCCTAAAACCCCATTTCTCTATAATCAGTGAAGTGACCTTCTTCTCTAACTGTAAAACAATAAACCAATCATTGAGGTGGGGAGGAAAAGAAGGGTGGCATGATGGAAAGAACCTGACCACAGTTAAGTAATGTGAAGGAAGAGAATACAATCTTTATCGATAACTTTTTCTTTTAAGTTTTCAAACACTTGGCTCTCAAATCCTCTGTTCTCAGTATCCATGCAAACAGATTACAACTTTCTTTCTGTCCATGCTCCCCTCATTCCTACATGCTTCAGTTTTCTTGCCTTGCTTTCTTTCTACTTATCCCTCTGAGGAACTTTGATTAAAGTACCTTTAAAACTTCAGACATCTTAGTCCTTTCTTATTCTTGTCTATCACTTCTGTTACCCTCCTCTACTTGCCTTTACCACTCATAACCCAAACAATCTTCATTTCACTAAAAACACTTTCTTTCTCTCCTCATCATCCCCTCCTCTGAAACTGTCGCAGTCAAGGAGGGAGAGACAAGAGAGAAAGAAAAAGAGTCTCTCTTTCCTCTAAACCTTACAATGTATTGCTGTCTTCCCAGGGGTCCCTGACCATATCACCTTATTATCTACATGCTTAATTCCCTTCAACCTAGCTTCCTTGGTGGTAGCTCCCTTCAGTGGCATGGGACACGGCTGTCCCATGTCAGCCAACAGTCTCATTTCCTTTTTGGTGGTGGCTCTCCTCAGTGGTGAGGGAAAGGTTTGTTCTCACATCAACTACTGGCTTTGTTTTCCCTTCACTAGCTAGCCCCAGCTTCCCCTTGGTATCCTTTTGGTTTCTTGTTGACAATGCCAATTATAAGGTCTGGAATTCCCCTGGTAGGGGGAACCCTATACTTCCCCCATAACCATGGGGTGTTCTTTTGATACCAAAGTAAGATATGTTCTTTTGATATCAAAGACAGTATCTCCAGATTGACTTCTGGTAGTAGTTTAATGAATCATTATGAATACTTAAAAACAGGGGGAATCTTTGGTCTGGGGTGGCATCCAGATAGTTCAGTGGATCCCTGAAAAGAACCCCCAAAATATCTATGGTAAGTATAGAAACAGAGACAGAGAGGAGGGGCTAGAGAGTGTATCACTACTCATTAGTGGATATTTTTGGTTTTCTGCTTAGTAATGAGCTTGGCTGTTAAGCCAATATGATGCTCAAACAGAAGTTTGTGAATTGATCATATCTGGTCACATATTGGTCATGATATTCTTGTTCTGTCTTTCATAATTATCTTAAGTTATGACTCAATATCTGAGTTATGATTTAGTATCTAATTTATGATTTCTAGCAGGTCACCATGTTTGGGCTTCCACCTTTCACAGAGTTCAAGTTTTTATGGTTTTTCACTTACTCCTGTATTTTATGGCTTTTTTCCCAATAGGAAACCCTACAAATATTTTGGCTGCATCCCATAAATTTTGGTATGTTGTCTCATTGTTGCCATTCTCTTTGAAGAAATTGATTGTTGCTATGAATTGCTTATTGATTTACTTGCCCTTTAGATTATTTTAGTTTACTATCAATTTTTAATCTATCTACTATATTTTGTGAATGTAATTTTTATTGCACTGTGATCTGAAAAAATACATTTAATATTTGTTCCTTCCTACATTTAAATGTGAACTTTGATGCCCTATTATGTGGTTAATTTTTGTGTAGGAGCCATGTGTTGCTGAAAAAATAAGTATATTCCTTTGTGTTCTCCTTCAGTTTTCTTTAAAGTTCTGTCATATTTAACATTTCTAACATTCTACTTATCTCCTTAGTTTCTATTTTATTTTTTGTTTAGATTCTTTGAGTTCTGAGAGGAAACAGTTGAGGTTTTATTGTCTATTTCTTCTTGTAACTCAGCTTCTTTAAAAATGTGGATCCTATTCTACTTGGTGCATAAGTATTTAGTACTGATATTGCTTCATTTTCTGTCATACCTTTTAGCAAGCTGTAGTTTTCTTCCCCATCTTTTAAAATTAGGTTTCTTTTTGCTTTTATTTTGTCTGAGATCATGATTGCTATGCCTGTTTTTTTCTTTTTTTTTTACTTCAGCTGAAGATAATAGATTCTGCTATAGTCCCTTACCTTGCGTGTGTCTACTTCAAGTGTATTTTTTGAAAACAGCATATTGTAGGATTCACATTTTTGATCCGCTCTACTATCTGCTTCCTTCTGTGGGAGAGTTCATCCCAGTCATATTCACAGTTATGATTTTTACCTGTGTATTTCCCTTCATCCCACTTTTCCTTCTCTTTGTCCTTTCTCTCCTTTCACCCTTTCCCTTCTCACCAGTGTTTTGCTTCTGTCTGCTACCTCCCCTGATAAGCCCTCTCTACTGTCAGTCCTCCCTCCGACTTACTTAATTGCCTATCCTTTACTGGGTTGGGTAAGATAGATTTCTATATTCAACTGATTGTGTATATTATCCCCTCTTTGAGTCAATACTGATGAGAATAAGATTGAAGCAATGTCCATTGCCCACCCTCCACTATAATAGGTTGTTTTCACCTCTTCATGTAAAATAATTTACCCTCTTTCTACTTCCCCCTTCCTTCTGCATCCAGTGTGCTTCTCTTTCTCATCCCTTTATTTTTTATATAAATCCCTCAAATTTGCCTTATACCTATATCCTCTGTCTACGTACATTCCTTCTACCTGTAGCATTAGTGATGCGTGTTTTAAGAATTACAAGTATCATCTTCCCATATAAGGATGTAAACAGTTTGGCTTTATTTAATCCCTTATGTTTTCTTTTCCTTTCTACCTGCTTATTCTTCTCATGTGCCTTGATATTAGAGAATAATTTTTTTAAATTAATTTATTTGTTTTCAGCTTTCAACAATCACTTCCATAAGCTTTAAATTTTCTTCCCTTCCCTCCTTGAGATGGCATGCAATCCTATATGAGTTCTACACATAAATTCCTATTAAACCTGTTAACCCCAAGTTAACTGGGCATCCTCTGGCCATCCAAATTTATCTTCCTTTGCAGAGGATAAGGAAGGGAAGGAACAGAAGGGAGCAGATGAACTGAGTTACCCAGCTAGCTGGGTCCCTATTCAGGCAGCTCAGTCTACTCAAAGGTTCATGCTTTGTCTTCAAAGAAGACCATGACATCAGAGAAATGATGACATGACTTGCACTTGACTTTGTTTGAAGTGAGGGAGGGCTGTTAAAGGTCACCAGCCTCACTTTCTCCTCCTGAGTCATCTGGATCCAGTGACCAGATATTCATCAGGATGACTGGAGATGGCCCAGGATGCAATGGGAGATCTTGGCCTATTCAGGTACTCACTTAGAGTGATGTAATACCCATTCAGTGAATAGGCCTCCTTGAGAAGTAATCAGGGAATGGCCCCTTTAATGAGCAAAAGAAAAAATAAATTAATCAGGCTGGGAGGGAAAGAGCAACAGTTATAAACCCTTTACATCCTGGGTTTTCTCCAGTCACCCTGATGAGTGTCTGATCACTGGGTCCAGATGGCTGTGGAGGAGAAGTGAGGCTGGTGACCTTTCACAGCCCTCCCTCACTCAAAACAAAGTCAAGTGCAAGTCATGTCATCATTTCTCTGATGTCATGGTCTCCTTCAAAAATGAAGGACGAACACAGACAGACCTATTAAACACATTTTCACATTAGTCATATTGCATACAAAAATTAAAATAAATGGGAGAAACAATGAGGAAAATCAAACCAAACCAAAACATAATACAAAATAGTCTGCTCCATTCCATATTCTGATGCCATAGTTCTTTCTCTGGATTTGGATGGCATTTTGCATCGAGTCCTTTGGGAATGTTTTAGGTCATCACATTGCTGTGAGGGGCTAAGTCTATCAGAAACAGTCCTCATACCCTGTGGCTGTTACTATGTATGATGTTCTCCTGGTTCTGCTCATTTCACTCAGCGTCACTTCGTATAAGTCTTTCTGGGTTTTCCTGAAGTCTACCTGTTCATCATTTCTCATAGCACAATTGAATTCCATTACATTCATATACCACAACTTATTCAGTCATTTCCCATTTCCCATTGCCCAATTGATGGGCATTCCCTCAATTTCTAGTTCTTGGCCACCACAAAAAGAGATGCTATCAATATTTTTGTACATGTGGGACTTTTTCCCATTTTTATGATCTCTGTGGAGTACAGCCCTAGACGTGATATTACTAGGTCAAAGGATTTGCACATTTTATAGCCCTTTGAGCATAGCTCCAAATTGCTGTCCAGAATGGTTGGATCAGCTCACAGGTCCACCAAGAATGAATTAGCATTCCAACTCTCTCACATCTCCTCCAACATTTATGATTTTCCTGTTTTGTCACATTAGCTATTCTGATAGGTGTGATGTGGTACCTCAGAGTTGTTTTTATTTGCAGGAGATTAAACTTTTGGTTTAATTATGGTCATCTCCTTATAAAAGCTTGAAATCCTTCTATTTTATTGAAAGACCATTTTTCCCTTGATGTATTATGCTCAATTTTGCTGGTTTAATAATTCTTCATTGTATGCCTAGCTCTTTGCCTTCCAGAATATCATGTCCATGACATCTGATTTTCTAACATTGTAGCTGCCATCCCTGTGTAATCCTGATTGTGGCTCCCCCATATTTGAATTGTTGTTTTTTAGTCACTTGTGATACTTTTTCCCTGACCTGATAATTTTGTAATTTGGCTCTAATGTTCCCTGGAGTCTTTATTTTGGGATATCTTCCTTGAGTTGATCAGTGGATTCTTTCAATGACGATTTTGCTCTCTGGTTCCAAAACATCAGGGAAGTTTTCCTTGATAATTTCTTGAAAGATGTTGTCCAGGTACTCCTTTTGATGATGGCTTTCATGTAGTCCAATGATTCTGATATTGTCTCTCCTGTATCTATATTCTAGGTAGGTTGTTTTTCCCATGAATCATTTTACGTTTTCTTCTATTTTTTCATTCTTTTGCTTTTGCTTGACTGATTCTTGATGTGTCATACAGTCATTAGCTTTCACTTGCAACTTTTATGTTCAGTTACCTTTCTACTTCCCTTTCCATTTGATCAATTGTATTTTCAAGTAATTGTTTTCTTTTTCTAAGCTATTGAATCTCTTTTCATAGTTCTTTTGCACCACTCTCATTTCTTTTCTCCTTTTTTTCTTCTACCTCTATTATGTGATATTTAAGCTCCCTTTTGAGCTCTTCCATGACTTCTTTCTGGGATTTTTTTTCTTCTTTTTTTTAAATTAATTTATATAACTTTTAACATTCATTTTCACAAAATTTTGGGTTCCAAATTTTCTCCCCATTTGTCCCCTCCCCCACCCCAAAACACTTAGCATTCTAATTGCCCGTATCACCAATCTGCCCTCTCTTCTATCATCCCTCCCTTCCCTTGTTCCCATCTTCTCTTTTGTCCTGTAGGGCCAGATAACTTTCTATACCCCTTTACCTGTATTTCTTATTTCCTAGTAGCAAGAACAGAACTCGACAGTTGTTCCTAAAACTTTGAGTTCCAACTTCTCTTCATCCCTCCTTCCCCATCCATTCTCTTTGGAAGGCAAGCAATTCAATATAGGCCAGATCTGTGTAGTTTTGCAAATGACTTCCCTAATAGTTGTGTTGTGTAATACTAACTACATTTGCCTCCATCCTATCTTGCCCCCCATTGCTTCTATTTTCTCTTTTGATCCTGAACCTCCCCAAGAGTGTTGACTTCAAATTGCTCCCTCCTCCCACTGCCCTCCCTTCCATCCTCCCCCCTAACCTCCTTATCCCCTTCTCCCCCACTTTCCTATATTGTAAGATAGGTTTTCATATGAAAATGAGTGTGCATTTTATTCCTTCCTTTAGTCGAATGTGATGAGAGTAAACTTCATATTTTTCTCTCACCTCCCTTCTTTTTCCCTCCACAAAAAAGTCTTTTGCTTGCTTCTTTTATGAGAGATAATTTGCCCCATTCCATTTCTCCCTTTCTCCTCCTGATATATTTCTCTCTCACCATTTAATTTCATTTTTTAAAGATATGATCCCATCCTATTCCATTCACTCTGTGCTGTGTGTGTGTGTGTGTGTGTGTGTGTGTGTAATCCCACCAACTACCCAGATACTGAAAAGTTTCAAGAGTTACAAATATTGTCTCTCCATGTAGGAATGTAAACAGTTCAACTTTAGTAAGTCCCTTATGACTTCTCTTTGCTCTTTACCTTTTCATGCTTCTCTTCATTCTTGTGTTTGAAAGTCAAATTTTCTTTTCAGCTCTGGTCTTTTCATCAAGAATGCTTGAAAGTCCCCAATTTCATTGAAAGACCATTTTTTCCCCTGAAGTATTATACTCAGTTTTTCTGGGTAGGTGATTCTTGGTTTTAGTCCTGGTTCCTTTGACTTCTGGAGTATCATATTCCACACTCTTCGATCCCTTAATGTAGAAGGTGCTAGATCTTGTGTTATCCTGATTGTATTTCCACAGTACTTGAATTGTTTCTTTCTTGCTGCTTGTAATATTTTCTCCTTGACCTGAGAACTCTGGAATTTGGCCACAATGTTCCTAGGAGTTTCTCTTTTTGGATCTCTTTCAGGCAGTGATCTGTGGATTCCTTGAATACTTATTTTGCCCTCTGGTTCTAGACGATCAGGGCAGTTTTGCTTGATAATTTCATGAAAGATGATGTCTAAGCTCTTTTTTTGATCATGGCTTTCAGGGAGGCCCATAATTTTTACGTTGTCTCTCCTGGATCTATTTTCCAGGTCAGTTGTTTTTCCAATGAGATATTTCACATTCTCTTCCATTTTTTCATTCTTTTGGTTTTGTTTTGTGATTTCTTGGTTTCTCATAAAGTCATTAGCCTCCATCTGTTCCATTCTAATTTTGAAAGAACTATTTTCTTCAGTGAGCTTTTGAATTGCCTTTTCCATTTGGTTAATTCTGCTTTTTAAAGCATTCTTCTCCTCATTGGCTTTTTGGACCTCTTTTGCCAATTGAGTTAGCCTATTTTTCAAGGTGTTATTTTCTTCAGCATTGTTTTGGGTCTCCTTTAGCAAGGTGTTGACCTGCTTTTCATGCTTTCCTCTCATCTCTCTCATTTCTCTTCCCAGTTTTTCCTCCACCTCTCTTACTTGATTTTCAAAATCCTTTTTGAGCTCTTCCATGGCCTGAGCCCATGGTATATTTACTTTGGATGTGTGGGATACAGAAGCCTTGACTTCTGTGTCTTTCCCTGACGGTAATCATTGTTCTTCCTCATCTGAGAGGAAGGGAGGAATTATCTGTTCACTAAGAAAGTAACCTTCTATAGTCTTATTTTTTTCCCTTTTCTGGGCATTTTCCCAGCCAGTGACTTGACTTCTGAGTTTTCTTTGCACCCCCACCTCACCTCCAGATCCACCCAGCCAGTGCTTGAGGTCTGAGATTCAAATGCTGCTTCCTAGCCTCAGGGCTTTGGGTGGGGGCAGGGCTGCTATTCAGTGTGAGATTAAGTTCACGTGCTGGGGTGGGGACAGGGCTGCCACTGGGGTCAGTTCCCTCACGCGGTTTATGCAGAGACCTTCAACAATGGATCTGAGTTCCTGCCTGCCCCTGTCTACTGGTGCCTCTGCTGCTGCCTCCTGAGGGGGCCTGGGTTATGGAGACACCCTGCTCCCCTCTTGGCAAGCTGAAAAGACCCTCTCACTGACCTTTGGAGCCTGTGGTTGAAGGGACCTGCACTGCTGCTGGAGATTCCATCTCTGAAGCCTGCTCAGATCTACTCCTCTTGGTGCCTTGTTGCCAAAGGTGGGCTGGGCTCTGCTCTGGGTCTGGTGAGCAATGGACCTTTTATGTCAGGTTTTCAGGTCTCTCTGGAACAGAAATCTCCTCTTCTCTCTTGTTCTGTGGCTTCTGCTGCTCCAGAATTTGTTGGGAGTTCTTCTTTACAGATATTTTATGGGCTGTGGGTTTGGAGCTAGCATATGTGTGTCTTTCTACTCCGCCATCTTGGCTCCTCCCCCCCTCTGGGCTTTCATTCACTTCCCATTTTTCTTTCAGGTTTTACCCATAGTTATTTTGACATTGTGAATTTATGTCTTGATTGTCTCTGTCACCATAATAACTTTCTATGATCAGATGTTTTTTCTGTCCTTTTTTGCTTATCTTTTTTTTCCTTTCTCTTTAATTTGAGCTCTGACTGAATTTCTGCACTATATTACTTTTTTTTTGCTTGAAATATTTTCTCCTTAACCTAAAAACTTTGAAGTTTGACTGTGACATTTCTGTAAGTTTTCCTCCTGAGGTCTCTTTAACGTGGTGAATGATGATTTTTTTCTATTTCTACTTTATCATCCAATTCTAGAACTTCAGGGCAATTTTCCTTAATAGTTTCTAGTAATATTGTATCCAGATTCTTTCTTTATCACACAGTCTGTATCAGTGGCAAGACTTTGGCTCAGGTCTTCCCAACTTTGAGCCTATGCTAGTTTGTTTCCTGGAAAATTATTTGAAGATTCTTTTTAAAATTACTTCTTCTTTCTCTTCTTCCTCCTCATCTTGTTGTCTTTGTGATGGCAAAGAATTTAACGTGTTAATCTTTCTCAATTTTACTATAGCATTTCCAGCAACTCAGTATTTATTTATGTAACAGAGGCTCAAAAATCAAAGATTATGCACCTCCACTAGAGATTTATGGATAGATGACTAGTGTCATTGTGCCCTTAACTTTGTGGCAAGGTCACTTTAGTTCCAGGGTTATTGAAGTCAGATGGTACTCCCTCAAGAGAGCTTATCATTAAATTTTTGGTGTGAGCATTTACACCTCAGAAATCAGCAAACTGTACAAATCAGGGCTTGCATTATTGTTTTGTTGATTATCTAGATTTAAGAAAGTGATGGAGGAAATGTTAACAATGCAGATGAAACTTTAAAGTATGTCCTGGGCACATTTTTTGAGGGGTAGGGAAGAGAACAAGTTCTTAAACATTTACAACATACCCCAATTCTTCACCAAACTGATTTGCTCTCCCAAGTCAGAAACTAAAATGAGTATTCCCAGTCTGTGTTGCACATATTGATGTAAACCCACCTAGACACTTGCAGAGTCAATTATATAACCCAAATTCATGGATGAGAAAATGGGGCATATGTGTAGCTGGAACATTACTTAGGCATAATAGTTCTACTGACATCATGTAATTTGAAGAGCAGCAGCTAAACAAAATATCTGCCCTGTATTCCTAATACTGTCTGAAATTTCTGCTTTAGGCATTGACGACCACTGTTAAAATGCATAATGGTAAAAAGGGATAGAGCAACACAAACAAGTTTCATCCTTTAACACTTTATCACAGACTAGTTTATCAGAATAGTACACTGGTTTCCTAGCAGGAACTTGACCATCTGAAAAGAGGGATGCTGGGGGTGGGGAGGAATGTTGTCAATAGAAAGTTCCAAGCATGAGTCAGTACCTAGGATGATGGTCATAATACTGTGTACTTTGAAGGGAGGGAGTGAAGGAGGGACAGGATAACACTTACTTAGTGAGCATCTAGGAGAGCTGGAGAGGGGCAGAAGCACACAAAGGGAAAAAGGGGATGTTGAAATCAATATATTTTTATATAAATAAGCCATAAATAACACTGTATGTGCACATATTTATATGTACATATATACATATTTCTTTATATGCATATATATTTGTGTTATGTAAGTATATATATGTATAAAGCTATACACACACCTGTCTATCTATCTATCCATCCATCCATATATCTATCTATCTATCTATCTATCTATCTATCTATCTATCTATCTATCTATCTATCTATCTATCTGTCTACTTGAGAAAGCAAAACCTTTCCAAATCATCAGCTACATTCACTGGGCATACACATAATTGATAGTGGGTAGAAACCTCAGAGCAATGGATGTTAACTTGAATAAGGCTGCATGATCTCTGACTCTCTTATGACATTTTCACTGTTCTCTGATCATTTTCTCCTCCTCTTTTGGGTGAGAGTAAATAGATTACTTCCTATTCTTTATATGAAGTACATACCATATAGTATTGGATAACATGGTTTCTCTCATGACTTTTATATTTTCCCATGGAATCTGACTTGTGCTAGGTACATGTTAATCAAAGCCTAACCTAATCATCAATCAAAAATTCTACTCAGTCAAACGTCCTCATATGTAATAAAACTCATAGTATTCATCCTTAGCTAATCAGAAAATCATGGATCTAATACCTATCTTCAATAATTCATTCTATCACTACCACTACTACATAGGTAGCACTTATATAGGTGCTTAAGGGACTGAAAGTACTTCCTAAATATTATCTCATTTTTTCCTCACAATAACCCTAGGAGGTATTTTTATTCCCAATTTACAGACAAGGGAACTGAGTCATAGATAATTTAAGTAATTTGCCCAGAGTTAAATTGCTAACAAAAGTCTACAATTGTATCTGAATTCAGACCTTCCCAACTCAAAACTCTATCCACTGTACTGTCTTTGTACCCCAAATCACCCATTACCCTTTTGAAGGTTACCACTACTGATATATACACAGAAAGTGGTCCCATAAAGATCTCAGAGGTGACAGGCAAGCAATTTTTTACCCACTTTCTAAACTTAGGAAAGAAGATTTTAAGAGAGATGGAGAGTATGGTAAGTGATGAGAAAAAGGAGGTAAGAGGGGTAGGAAGGGAAGAAGAGGTGACAGGAGGGGGAAAAAGAATTAAATATTTTTCCCCAAACTTAGGAAGCCTTCTGAAGCACAAAGTACTGTTTTCAAAGAAGAGGTCAGTAATATGAAGCATGAAAAGAAACATATCTTTTTAGTCCCTTTAAATACTGAGAGATTGATTCCTTTTTGTGCAAGACAAATAGATGCTCTAAAAAAACAGGCTAGATCATATATTGTTTCTGCATACTGCTGTGCAAGTGAATTCAGCCCTGATCTGAATGGTAAGAGCAAATTCATGGAGGATGAATAATAGTGTGACATAGCTAATTAATGCCAGTTCAGTCCAGGCCTCTTAGGCAATCATGCCAAATTGTCCTGTGCAGTGGGGTGTTTTTTATGTGACAGCAGTGTATGGGGGGATTGATCTGCGGATGTAAAGATGACTTCAAACTACAGTCCCGAACTAACGACTCAGCATTATTGTATTCACTGAATTATGGCCTTTTGATCTGGAAAAACTGCCACAGGACTTAACTTTCTTGAAATACTGTCATAAAATGGAATTGAGAAATAACCAACTCATTGATCATTGAGATTTTATGCTGTCTCCCAGCATTTCAATAGCATATGCAAGGATTCTGAATTTCCCTCCACAGAAGAGTTCTTCCTTAACATTTCACTGTATTAAGATAACCAAACACACCAGGTTTTATCATAACAGTAGGATTGTTCCATTTATATGGCAATAATCTGACTTCCTTGAAATAATTCTACATACCTCAATTTAGTTGTTTATTAAAATACAATCTTCTATTGCCTAGACTAGATTTAATCCCTCTGAAAGGTGACTAAGCATAGAGATGAAGAGATATCTGTCCTAAAACATACATTCTATTAAAGTGGTTTGAAAGTCATATGAAATTAAATTATTAGCATTTTTCAAGATTAGCTGATTCAGGAAGCAGGAATAGGAATCTGAAAATTTATGAACTTTAATTATTCCATTTACTTTGATGGTTGACATAAAATATGAGAATTCCCAAATATCTATCCACAACAAATATTTTCTGGATGCTACTATACGCCTTCTGTAAGATACCATTTTTTAAAACACTATATGATGAATTTGAAACAAATAATGAACAAGATGCTCACTGTGTCATACAACGTCAATTTCAGTATCAGTGAAATAATTTACGCATCCATTGTTTACATGTGATAGCATAATAGAACCATTGTTCAAGGTGGAGTCTATGGGGATTGTTCTAGGGCTGCATGCTTGCTGTTTTCTAGCACTACCTACTCATGGATATAAAATACGACATACTCATTTTCTCATGCCAGAATTGATTTTTTTTACGAATGGGTTTTGGTTTAAAAGGAGACAATTAGCTTCAGGCACACAGTGCTCTGTCAATGCTCAGTGGACAATCTGGTTAGTTGCACTGCCCTAATCAAGACTGTTGTAAAGATTTCCCTTTAGTAAAATAAATGAGGGAAAATGATTTTTGCAGCCTTTTAGAAAGGGTTCCAATCATTTTCTGGATGTTTGGCCTATCCAGTTGTGGTAAGTGCCTGTTACTAACCTCATCATTTTGCTCCAACTCATCTTCAGTAAGCAGATTTTAACCTGATCAAATATTGCATTCTATTGTCTGTAATTTTCAAATATTGAATATACAGATTGTATTATGTGTGCTATGTAATTGTACACATGCAAGCTGTATACCAGGGGGCTATCACACACATTTCTGACTGGTTATTAAATTAATTTTGTCAATTTATATAACATGCTGACAAATGGGACTTCACAGATACATCTTCCCTTCCCACATAGTATGTCAACTGATTATATAACCATAATGGTTTTTATTTAATCTAATTCTTCAACGTCATAGTGCTCCATCTAATCTGAAGGGGGATATTGTTGTTTTTTTGTTATGGTATGTGATTTTTTCACCTAGAAAGTTTCTATAGTAAGAAATATAGCAGAGTTTTCTCTATTCCCAGCTTCTTTACTCAGACTAACAAGGTTTTTGTTTTATTTTTTTGTCCCACTTACTTCTCATTGTAGCAATAAATCTTAGAAAGAGGAATATTTGTCCATAGGGATTCCATAAATTCATGTCACATAAACCACTGACATTAGATAGGAGCAGACTTTTATCACTATTAATCTAGCCTAAACTAAAGTGGTTAGCTCTATATCTCTCAATAATCTATTTTTCAAATGTCAAATAGCAAAAAATTAAAGATAACATTTTTATATAAAAGTTGAAGCTTAACAAATGTTTTATTAATGAAGAAAATAAAACATACCTACCCCACCAGTTCATTATAGGATGGAGAAAATAATCATGCATCACAGAGCCTATAGAGTGGCAAGTTGAGTATATGAGGGGGGAAAATCTATTAAAATGCTCATTTTGTGTTAAAAATTAAACATACCCTTTGCTAATAAAAATGCTTGATTGTTAGCTGTCAAGTACCTATTCAAAACAATAATAACTTTGGCTATCTCTTAAACTGAAATGGAATTAAGAAATAAGAGAGTACCTGGGGTTAGTTTTGAATTATGCACCATACTTCAGAGGATTGGATTCAAACAATCCTGACTTTAAAGGGAACCAGTATGGTGCTAATATTCACATCACAGGAATGCAGAAAGATGAGAAACTGACCTCTTCTCCCTTTATGACAAAATGAGACTCTTAGGATCACTGAAAACACAAAGGGACTTTTGAGATCATCCAGCTCCTATCACTCTTTTTGCAGATAAGGAAATGATGACCTACGAGGTTAATTGATTTATCTGGCCCAGGGATACCTTGCTGGAAAGCAGAAGGCCCAGGATTCTATCGCAAAACTAATATTCTTCCCACTGTATCATGATGAATTCCTAGAACCTCCTTCCAGGGTAAGAGTTTCTGTAGGATAACGTTCTAGAATCAGAGAGACCTTAGATTCCCAAATATGCCCCCAGCTATGAAAGGAGGAATTCTCTTTTAGGGGGAAAATAGGGAGAGATTCTCTGCTGGAATTCTCATTTAACATTTCCGTGTAATGTTCCTTCATTTTCTGTACTTTCTAAACGTACACTCAACTTCTTTATTGTTGATTAGCTCTGTAGGTCAGCTTGAAACTAATCCTACAAAGCAGGTTGGAGAAATAGCCATGAATAAATAAACAGATGGAAAAATGAACAGGTAAGCCATTACAGGCATTGGGCTAAGCCCTTAAAACACAAATATAAAAGTGAGACAGTCCCTGCACTTAAGGAGCTTATCTGCTAGTGGGAAGACAACCCATATGGGCAAGTGGTGTCTAGGAAAGGGAGTTTTGATCTAAGGAATCAGCCACAGAATCTACTAGTTGATCCACAGAATCATAAGAATATTGATTTGATTACTGTTCCAGAGCAGAAGGTCCTGCAGAGCAGGTATATCAGGGGAAGGGAACAACAGGGAAGATGGCTGAATGAAATGAAAGGCATGGCAAGTATGGGGTCACTTTGATATGATGGCATAAGTGAGTTCACACTCACCAGTCAAGTGAGCTTATTCCCTGAGGAGTATAAAAACTGAATAGAGTAATTGTCTTTGGGGAAGGGACACATTTAATCTCTACAGTCTTAATTGGCAAACCATCAAATAGAGTTTTGAGGAGCAAAAGAGGATTGTCCTTCATCCTGACCCCAGAAAAGTATGAAATTATAAATGACTTGAAAGTCTTTTGCCCCAGTGGTCTGATCCTAATAACAAGGTTATCTTCACAGAGGCATGATTAATTTCTCATTTCTTTTATACCTTATGTTACTGAGTTTGCATTTATTTGTATTTGTTCTTTATAAATTTATGTGGTGGTTTTTTGTGTCTCTCTCTTAAGCTGTTGAATCTCTCTTAAGCTGTTGAATCTTTCTGTAGTAGGCATCATTTCATTCTTTGTACTTTTATCTTTTAACAGTGCTTGGAATAAATGCTTTTTAATATATAAATTTAAGAAGAGATTTCATTTCTTTACTTAATTTTTAATTGATTCATTTCATATTCAACATAGCAGTCATTTCCCCTCAAACATCTATACAAGTCCCCCACAAATTACTCTGCCTTAAGAGAGTTAAGCAAACAGCCTAATAGAAAAATTATGACCAGCAGAACATCATTTCTCAAATTTATCATTAACTGATAAAGAAAAGATGAATTTGGCATCATCTGCTAGTATTTGAACTGATTTGAGTTATGTTTTAGTAATGTCTTTGCTTGCATTGTTGCTTAAGTGGCACAATTGATAGAGTGCTGGACCTAATGACAGGAAGACTTGACTTTAAATCCTCCCACATGAACCTGGGCAGGTCACTTAATCTCTCCCAACTAGTTCCTCATTCATAAAATGGAGACATTTATATCCCTTAGGATTATGATGAAAATCAGATAAGATCATATATAAAGCATTTTGCAAAACTTGAAGTACTGTATAAATGCTTACCATTGTTCTGACTCCATTTTTTTTTCATTGTATCACTTCATGCATCTCTCTGTACTTCTGGAAATTTTCATTTTCATCATATCTTATGGCACAACAATGATCCATTACTTCATATTTAACAGTCTGTCTAGTCATTCCCCAATCACCAGACACTCTTATTATTGCACATACATTACTGGTGAATTTGCATATAAGGGTCACTTTTTGAATCTTGGCTTTCCCTGTCTATCTAGTCTAATCTATCATGTGGATAACTCAAAAGTTTTCACTGTGTGATGATGAAATGTCTTTTAATTGGCTGCAAAGATGAGAAGAACTGATGATTAAGGGCTTTCTGAGTCATAATTGAGTGGGTATACAAAAGAGGTGACCTGGCATTCAAGCTCTCTTCATAGCTGAAAGGAGTCTGGATGACTTAAAAATGGTCCTGAGAGTCAGGTGGGGCAGGAGACAGCAGCTGTCTTCCACCCAGCTTCCACACTCATCAGCGATCCCTGGATAAAGCAGCAGCTTCAAGGATCATGACCCCTTGCACAAGAGTAGGATGTTGGCTCTGCACTCTAGAGGTACACCAAAGAGGTACACTAAGAAGGAACTTCATGAAGGCTTGACAAAGAGAGAGAGATATTTCCAGTAACTAGGAGTTGTGATTTGTGCCTTTAACACCCAAGTTCACTAAATGCCTCTTACCACTTTTGTGCTTTGAGTTTATACTTACTCTCCCCACTGACCTCATGTGTATTTGAGGGAGACTAAACCCCAATTTTGGGGAAGAATATTTTATACCAACTCTTCTTACTCTTTCTCATCTTCTTTTCTCTAAGGGCAAGTAGATTGTTGATAGTACTGATGAATTCCCAGGACCTACTATGTCAGCAACCTGAGACCCTTGGGGTTACCCCTAGAACCTTAATAGTAGTAGCAGCTGCTCCTCTGGGGAACAGAACCTGCCAGTGGGAGGATGAATTGGGAGAGTGAGCCTAAAAGGAATGTTATGCAAATAATGGTACTATGAATATGTTCCAAGCAGCAGTATTGATGAATTTTCAAAGGAAGTGAACAATTCGGTTCACTTCCTTGTGTAATTATAAATTATTTTCTAGAATGATCTAACCAACTTACCACTCCCAAAGCAATGGATTCGTATTCTTCTCTTCAGGTACCTCCAACACTGTATATGCCTATCTTTTATCCTCTTTCCCCTTCTGATGACTTCAAGATGATGACTCAGAACGGTCTGAATTTGCATTTCTCTGATTTCTTAGTGAGCTCAAACACTTTTTCATAGGGCTTCTGATAGCTTGTTTTATCTTTTGAAAAACTGTTTATCCATGCCCTTTTATCATTTGTCTGTGGGTCAATGGTCTTTAATGCATAATTGTGTCAATTTTTATAAATTTGTTAACATAACACTTTTACCAGATGTTTAAAGAAAAGACTTTCCCCCAAGCTATAACTTTCCTTCTAATTCTAGCTTCATTTATATTGTTTGTGAAATTTTTTAAAGATTTTACATAAAAAGCATTTCAGTCGTATTTTAGAACTTTTTCTATCCCACTTGCATTTCTGAATTATTCTCCCAACCAGAGTAATAGATATCTTTTCAATAATCTTTTCTTTCTTTGCTATCTTTCTGACATCTGTCATGTGCATAGCTCTCAGTCTATGTTTTCTTTGCTTAATTGATCTTCATTAGGTGAAAAAGCAGGAGTTGTGAAAGATATTTTTTTTGGCTGAAGAGGAGCTTGAGAGGTCCAAGTTATGTTATGCTTTAGACAAACTAGGTTTCTGCATTTCCTAAAAAAAATTGCTGCTCAGCACCTGATCTGAACACCTGACTGCAGCTTTCTAGCAAGAGGAATGTTTAAAGTAAAAATAACTGCCATCATTCTAGGACTACTGACTCCTTATAAGTTTATCCAGAACATTAGGCCAATGAAGAGCTGCTTTCCAAAGAGTCCTCGCAGGTGGCATAAGCTGCGGAGCTTACTGATTTCTAGCTGCTGAACTAGAGATGCCCTAGCTTTATAAGAAATGTCCTTCAAATGATTGATTCCAGTAACATTTGTCACCAGATCACCGAGTGCTAATTCATTTTGAGTGGCCCCACAGGGAACAGTGGGCCCCCATGGGGAACTTTTCTTCAGCATCTTACAAAGTGTAGCCTTTGTCCCACCATATTCCTTTCTGTCACTGATCAAGCATAATTTTATATAAAGACCTATTCTATTCACTTGATATGTGACAGCAACTTTGGAACAAGGGTATTTTTTTCCTGGCTGGTTCTTTCTTATTTCCTAGTTCTATAGGGAAGTGTCAGTATATTTTTTCTTTCATTTTCTGGCTTACATGAAGGATGAGCTATCAAAGCCAGCCCCTGGTCCTTAGGGAGTATGAGACAGTAAGCCAACCAGAAGAGATTGTTCCCTGGAACTTTAATGCCAATGTTTCTAAGAAGTTAAAAACATGCCATACTTGTACACCATCTGATTTCAGTAGCTCGGGTATACTTGCTTAATCTAGCCTTTTTCTAAGGTAGGACCAGCAGGATTGAAGAAGTGGAGTCTGCTTACAAAAAAGGAACATCATCTCTAATTACTATGTTGGAAATATGTGACAGGTCTATATTTAAAAGGTTTTTAATTCTTTATTTTATTTTAGCATCACTAGTACATGTTTTTCTTTGGAATTCTCTCTCTGTTAGACATAAAATAGTTGTGTATGTAGTTAAGTATTATTTAATATAAAAGACTGTTTCTGAATTAAATATTTTCAATGAAAATGAAATTTCAAATATTTTGAACATAGTGAGAAGGCAGGATGAGTTGTGGTCTGCCATGATATTTCTTCATAAACAGAATTGTGGACTCATGAAAGACTTCCAGATAGTACACAGAGATGAATCTGTGCATTCTATTCACAATCACAATGAAGTCTGTGAAAACTTCATTCTAATACCACAGTCTCACACTCTAAAGAAGTATACAGGAAGGAAGTCTAAAGGAAAGCTTGAGTGGAATGGAGACTCAAAACATCAAGCTTCTAAATTGGTTTCACTGTTTTTGAGAGATAGAGTTGAAATAATACTGAAATCAATGTGAGAAATGTATGGGTTCAGATGCTACCATGCACGCTTACTGGGCATGTAATTATGAGTAGATCAATGAGTAACTCTGAGTTTTCTCATTTGTAAGTTCAGAATTGATAACTAGTATTTTACTCGCTGAGTAATTGGGAACCTGAAATGAGAAAATGCAAATAAAATGCTTTATAAAATTAAAAGCATCATATAAATGTCCATTAATATTGGTTTCCTTATTTTGGGGGGGCAAAGTTTAATTTTAACACAATTCAACTTTGACCTGAACTTGCTTATGACCATTCATAACAGTTAGTTATTGCCTGTGGCTGCTTACTACAGTTGTTTAGAGCAGGATGTATAGGAAGCTAAGATTACAGGCCACACAGTTGACTTTACTTTACACCAGAACTACAGTCTTAACCTCTAATCCTGCCCTGTCTCAAATGTCATTGATCACAAGTAAGATGGGGCATGAGAAGGTGAACAGATTAGTTTAAACCCGTCATCAGTACTAAAACAACAACTCCAAGTGCAGACCCTACTGACATCAGGTCAATGGCATCATCTTTATTCCCCAAAGACAGCACAGTAGTTAAACAGCTGACCCTTTTGTCAGTGATTCAGCCACAGTCCAGGAAGGCTCAAACCATTAACTGTGAGAAATGCACATTTCACAAAAGCATGAATGCAGTATTTTTAAACTTTACATTTGTTTCTGTGCCAAGATCCCAATGACAGTGTGTATTCCTCATCCTTGGTCCATCTATTAAAAGGCAGGAAATGAAAATCAATAGCCTAGGACACAACATTAGTTGTACAAATGTAATGACTCAGAAGTCATGGACTATTCAAAAAAAAAAAAAGAGGTTACTAAACAACCATGCCAGTTAGCTGACTGTTATGGACCAGAGGCAGAGGAGGAGGGGGGTAGAAAGGGATTGAAGTCAGAAGTTTGTAACTGAAAGGGACATTAGAGATCATCTCATCAAAATCCTTAATTGTACAAGAGTAGAAACTGAGTCTGAGAGAGGTTATGCAACTTGTGTAAGATAGTATGTCTGGATAACAGCAAAGCCATGAGTAAAATTCAAGCCTCGACTCCTTGTTTAGTTTTCTGGTTCAGAACTTATATTTGAAGAAGTGCTCAAGCCATTCTTTTTCATTTCTATCTTCCTTTCCTGACTCTCTGAACTTTTACACCTCTGTGCCTCTGTCTCTCAGCCAGCCCTCCCTCACTCAAAACAAAGTCAAGAGCAAGTCATGTCATCATTTTTCTGATGTCAAGGTCTTCTTCGAAAATGAAGGACCAACGCAGACAGTTAGACCATCTCAAGCTAGAGATGCTTCTACTCCTGAGGTTCCCTGTTTTGATTAATGGGATCCTGAATCTCCATTTGAGAAACTGGACAAGTCAAACATGCTCTTTTCTAACCTACCCCTGCTCTTGATTCTCTCGAATTTTTATACCTCTTCTCTTTTTATATCCTCCTTCCCATTCCCATTACTTTACAAACGACCTTTTACACATTTTCTCCCCTCGTTAAAGAGCAAGTTGCTTAAGGCTAGATAGAGACCATATTTGATTGTATTTGTATTTCCAGTGTTTAGCAGGAAATAAGTTTTCAATACATGCTCTATCAATCCATCTAGCCAGCTAGTTACCTCTTCCTATAATAATGAACAAAATAAAATCAGACCATGGCACAATCAGACTTTTTAATAATAATAATAATTGAGTCTTTGCAAAGGTTGTCATCTTAAGGCTCTCTGAATTCATCCAAACCCCAAAATTAGTGAAGAAATGATTTTTTTTTAATTAGAAAAGCATTACCATGTGCCAGGCACCATGTTGAGTTCCAGGAATAAAAAGGGTTTTTCGACGTTTTTTGTTTTGTTTTGTTTTTTAAAGAGAGTCCCTCTCCTTGAAAAATATACCTTCTACTAGGGAAAGATAGCACATATAGCAGAAAGGGAACTTTGTTCTGAGAAGGATGTAGAAAAATGGGGAGAGACAAATAATGAAAGAACCTATGGCTGACTGGCTGGGATAAGAGGCTGAAGCATGATCTGTTATCCAAGGCCAGGCAGTAGATATAGTAAGCTAAGTTGGTACACATTCAGTCATTGAGATGCTATCTAGTGTGGGACTGCCAAAGAACTCAGGATGGACAATCAGAAAACATACACAACCCCAAAGTGCTTTGGCTAATAAATTTTCAATTTTGCAGATATTTTCTTCAAGGAACTATAGCATAGGTTCAAAATTTAGTGAGAGGTAATACATGACTTGTTCAGTCATTTGTGATTCTTTGTGACCCCATGTATTTGTCTGCGGGGTTTTCTTGGCAAAAGTATTAACGTGGTTTGCCATTTCCTTTTCTATTTTGCCCCCATTTTACAGATGAGGAATTGAAGCAAACAAGATTAAGTGACATGTCCAGTGTCACACAATAAGTGTCTGAGGCTATATTTGAACTCAGATCTTCCAGACTCTGGATTTAGTGCTCAGTCTACTATACTACCCAGCTATCCCACTGCTTTAGTATTGTCCTTTTGGTGATCTGAATTTGTAGCCATCAAATGTTGTGGCTTAACTAAATGTGAGAGGTGGTAGAAATGCACTAAATATTTCATTTTGAATACAATCTATTTGACTATTCCAATAACAAATATTCATTTCTCTACATTGCCTTCATTTTAGTTTTTATTTGTTTTTCATTTTCAACATTCACTTTTATAAGATTTTGACTTCCAAATTTTTCCCTCTTCCTCCCTCCCTCCCCAAGGTGGCATGAAATATGTTATAGGCTATAGACATATAATCATATAAAATATATTTCAACATTAGTCATGTTATCAAAGAAGAATCAGAACAAAAGGAAAAAACTACAAAAAGGAAAAACAAAAACAACAAAAAAGAGGAAATAGTAAGAGTATTTAAAATTGGTATTTCTCTAATCAACAGTGATTTAGAGCATTTTTATTTAACTATAGATAGCTTTTAATTTCTTCACCTGAAAATTGCCTGTTTACATGTTTTAACCATTTCTCAGTTGGGGGAATGATTTGTATTCTTATAAATTTGACTCAGTTTTCTACATATTTTAGAAATGAGGCCTTTATGAAAGACACTGGTAGTAAAAATTCTTTACCAGCTTTCTACTTTCCTTTGTCACGTTGGTTTTGTTTGCACAAAATCCTTTTAAACTTAATGTAATCAGAATGATCCATTTTGCATTTCATAATGTTCTCCATCTCTTGTTTGGTTATAAATTCTTCCCCTTTCCATAGATCAGATGGATAAAATCTGGTTTGCTATGTCTAAATTTATGTCTAAATCATGTACCCATTTTGACTTTATCGTGATGTACGGTAGACGTTGGTCTCTGCCTAGTTTCTGCCATACTGTTGTCCAGTTTTCCCAAAAGATTTTGTCGCATAGTGAGTTCTTATCCCAGAAGGTGGAATCTTTGAGTTTTTCAAAAGTAGATTTCTATAATCATTAATGACTGTGTCTTGTGTGTTGATCCCACCACTCTATTTCTTAGATACTACCAAGTAGTTTTAATTATTCCTGCTCTACAATATAGTTTGAGATCTTGTATGGCTAGGCCACCTTCTCTTGTATTTCTTTTCATTAATTTCCTTGATATTCTGAACAATTTGTTCTTTTAGATGTATTCTGTTACTATTTTTTTAACACTATAAAATAATTATTTGGTAATTTGATTGGTATGGCACTGAACAAGTCAATTAATTTAGGTGAGCAACAGATATTTTTCCAGTTATTGAGACCTGTCTTTATTTGTGTCAAAAGTGTTTTATAATTGTGTTCATATAGTGCCTAGGTTTGTCTTGGCAGGTAGATCTTATATTGTCTACAGTTATTTTAAATGAAAATTTTCTTTCTATCTTTTGCTGTGGAGCTTTGTTAGTAACATGTAGAAATGCTTCATTTTATATCCTGCAGCTTTGCTAATGCTGTTAATTATTTCAAGTAGTTTTTTATTTGATTCTCTAATAGTATAACCAACTAGTGATAGCACATTTTTATAGCCCTTTGGTCATACTTACAAATTGCTCTCCAGAATGATTGGCTGAATTCACAACTCCACCAATAATGCATTAGTGTTCCAATTTTCACACATCTTTTCCAAACTTTATCATTTTCTTGTTTTGTCATGTTAGCCAATATGATAGTTGTTTCGATTTGCATTTCTCTAATCAATAGTGATTTAGAGCATTTTTTCATATGACTATAGATAGCTTTCATTTCTTCCTCTGAAAATTGCCTGTTCATATACTTTGACCATTTATCAATTGGGGAATGACTTGTATTCTTATAAATTTGGTTCATTTTAATGTAATCAATATTATCAATTTTGTACTTCATAAAGTTCTCTAGCTCTTGCTTGGTCATGAATTCCTCAGTTCTCCATAAATCTGATAGATTAAACCATTCCTAATCTCCTAATTTGATTATAGTATTAGCCTTTATATCTAAATCATTGTAATTGCTATATATAGCTCTTAGGTTTGTTTTGGCAGTTGCATTCCCAAATATTTTATAATGTTTACAGTAACTTTAAAGGAAATTTCTCTGTCTTTTGATGTTGGGCTTTGTTAATAATATATAGAAATGCCAATGATTTATGTAGACTTATTTTATATCCTGCAATTTTGCTGAAGTTTATTATTTCAAGTAGTTTTTTTCTTGATTCTGTAAGTATATCAACATGTCATCTGTAAAGAGTAGTAGCTTAGTTTCTTCTCTGCTTATTCTAATTCTTTCAATTTCTTTTTCTTCTCTAATTGCTAAAGCTAATATTTCTAGTACAAAATTGAATAATGGTGGTGATAACAAATGTCCTTTTTTCACCCCTGATCTTACTGCAAATGCTACTAGCTTATCCCTATTATATATAATACTTGTTGATGGTTTTAGATAGATACTACTGATCATTTTAAGGGAGACTCCATTGATTCCTGTGCTCTCTAGTGTTTTAATAGGAATAGGTGCTATATTTAGTCAAAAGCTTTTTTCTGCATCTATTGAAATAACCATATGGTTTCTGTTAGTTTTCTTGTTGATATGGTCAATTATGCTGATAGTTTTCCTAATTTTGAACCAGCCCTGAATTCTTGGTATAAATCCCACCAGATCAGAGTGTATAACCCTTGTGATATACCACCATATTTGCCTAATTTTTGCAGCAATATTTGTTACCGAGGTTGGTCTATAATTTTGTTTCTCTGCTTCGGTTCTTCTTGCTTTAAGTATCAGCACCATATTTATACCCTAAAAAAAAAATGTGTTAGGGTGCCTTCACTTATTTTTCCAAATAGTTTGTATAGTATTAGTATTAACTGCCCTTTAAATGTTTGGTAGAATTCACTTGTAAATTCATCTGGCCCTGGAAATATTTTCTTATGGTATTCGTTGTTGACATTCAATTTCTTTTTCCGAAATGGGGTTATTTAAGTATTTAATTCCTCTTTGATTAATCCAAGTAATTTACATGTTTTTTGTAAATCCATTTCACTTAGATTGTCAGATTTGTCATAAAGTTGTGCAAAATAGCTCCTTATTATTGTTTTAATTTTTTCTTCGTTGGTGGTGAATTCGTCCTTTTCATTTTTGACACTGGTAATTTGGTTTTATTTTTGTTGTATTTAAATAGAATTAGACAAAGGTTTGTCCATTTTATTTGTTTTTTTCTTAAAATCACCTCAGTTTTATTTATTAGTTCAATAGTTTTCTTAATTTCAATTTTATTAACCTCTTTAGTTTTCAGAATAACTAATTTGGTATTTAATTAGGGATTTTTAATTGGTTCTTTTTCTAGCTTTTTTAGTTGCAGGCCCAATTCATTGATCTCCTCTTTCTCAATTTTATTCATATAAGCATTTAAAAATTATACAATTTCCCCTATGAACTGTTTTGTCTGTATCCTATAAGTTTTGTTATGTTGTCTCATTATTGCCATTCTTTTTTATGAGGTTTTTGATTGTTCCTACGATTTGTTGTTCATCCCACTCATTCTTTTGAATGAGATTACCTAGTTTCCAATTATTTTTTAGTCTATCTTTCCATGGCCCATTATACAATTTTAATTTCATAATGACCTGAAAAGGATGGATTTAATATTTCTGCCTTTCTGTGCCTTTATTTTTAAACAACTATTTTTAAAAATAAATTCTATTTCTTAGGAAATTGTTTGTTGCATTTTTTCATTTGAAAAATTAATGTGGTACATTGATATTTTTATAAATAGATGTGTTGAGTAATTTTGTTTTTTAGAAAAAGTACATCACGATGAATTAGAAAAAATGAATGAGGCATGGAATGGGTACATCCAGATATTTAATCTGGACTCTGACAGAGCGGACATATCTGCAACATTGTTCCAAATTCTAAGGCATCATTTTTTAACCACTTCCCTCATAGTATCATGCATATTATAATAGACTTTTAGTAAATAAATGGGACACTAGGGAGTATAAAACTATGCTCTGTCACAGAAGAGAAGTACAATAGAGAAAGAAGGAAGATATGACAAAATACATGGCAATGTATACAACAAAGAGAGAAATATTAGTGTATTGGGTAGGAGTTTTTCTGGGTACTTCATAATCAATTCATTCCCTTGTCCTCCCTTTTCAGCATGTTTTTTCTGTGTGTGGATTGCTCAATTAAATTCCTTGGGCTTGATTCTTTCCAATAGTTCAGCTCCCAACAGCTAGGACGATTCTCCCTTGAATTCCCTGTTGACTCTACCCTCTACTTCCAGGGTTCATGGTCCTTGATAACAATTGTATGTCACTCAGTCTTGTTCTACTCTTGGTAGTACTTCCTAAAAGACAAATAGCTCTACTTCAAGGTGCTATGATCCATGAGTGTGCTGGAGCTAGCTTGAAATGACTCTGGAGAATTGATTGTTCAGCATGAACATTAACAACTCAGATGAAAATCATAAAATGATACAAATCAGGGCTTGATTCTTTTTTCTTATCTCAACTTAAAGAGATGGAGAAAATTTTAATAATGCAGATTAAACTTTAAAATATGTCTTGCATACATTATTTTTGGAGAGTTTATTGTTAAATATTTATTAACACATGCATGCCAATGCCCATAGGAGGGGAAAAAGGAAATGGATGGGCAAAGACCTGTCTATCTTTCAGGAATGCTCTAACCCTTCTCCCTCTCCCACCACATTAAAACTTCCTCATCTTCTTTTCCTAATTCACTGTGTCTGGACTGCACATGACAAGCAAGTCTGGCAGAAATGATCCTGATTTTCCCATTGTTTCTTCCCTCCTTTTGTTTTTAGGAAACTCTTTTTTTAAATGTCTGCAAGATTAACTCTAAGTATTTTACAATTTTGCCAGTGGTTCATCATAGAGAGAAACAGGCAGTGTTGAGCAGTGAATTAAGTTCTGGATTTGTAGTCAGTGTAGCGGGGTTCATATACTACCTACTTCCCAACAGAATTATCCCTGGGCTAATCATTTAGCCCTCTTTGTTCCTCAGACAATTCCTCAGATTTCGCTAAATCACCAATGGATTTTAATCTGCATTCAAAAGGAGTTTCATTACTAGTAGTTTCCTGGATTTTGAAATCATAATTCCTTTGAGTTTTGTTTGGCATGTGTGGCAACATTGTCAAGTGAACCAGCTTCTAATCTTTCATACCAGCCATATTGTTTAAATGTGGTTGGTATATTAGAAGACTTTTGCCAGTGATATTCCATTGTGCTTCCTGAAACCATCCATACCACAGTGGTATAGGCTGGGTCATGTGAAAACTTTTTTACTATTAACTCAAACATATGCTAATAAATTTTTGCAGTGGAGAGTTTTTTTTTTTTTAACCACTTAGTAATTGAATTATTCCTTTCCACTTGTGAAAATATTCTTAAGAGACAACCACTTTCAGTCAAGAGTATACCAAGTCACAAATAGCTATGGCAGAACCACTTTACAAGTGGCCACTTATCATAGTAACAATGTCATACTGATGAGAAAATTGGAACATGCTGCATAATGTACCTGAAATTAATCTTGTAAGCATTTTGAATAACCCTTGTATATTTTATAAAACATCCCCCCTAACCTCCAACTCATCATAATCACTGATATCTCTCTTCTAAAGCCTTACTTTTTCACATTTTGAAGGTGTTTTTATTTTTGTTTTTTGCCTTCTGAAACACACTAAAATTTAAATGATTTTCACTTTGCATCCATAGGTCCCATTTCCTACAAGGAATTGTCTCCACACTCATCTCAGTCTTCTTAGGCATTATGTCAGTTCTTCATCGCATTTATTCTTCCTACTTTTCATTCCTCCTTCCTTCTGAGTGATTTTTTCATGAAAATTCTCTTTATTTAGTTGTTTGTTTATCCTCTTTCCCCAGTATTTATAGTTATTTTATAAATAACTGATGCATTTTGTCTTCACATGACTTTAACCAGTCCTTACCCTTCCAAAGTGAATCTTTCCCTGAAACAAATAAAAAAGGGCAGTAAAGAAAACAAAGAAACAACAACAAAATCCCAGGAAATCACATCTGGCAAGATATATAGTGATCTATTTGAATAGTTCCCTACTTGTTTTCCAACTTAGTGGTTTCTTCTCAAGGTCCTTAACTGGTTCAGATTTTACTTTTCTTTTAATAATTTATTCATGTATATTGTTGTGATAACTATCTCTGTTATTATCTTGGTTCTGTTTATTTTGCAGGGTCATAGATCTGAAGCTAGAAGGGACCTGTGAGGACATCTAGTCCCAAATCTTCATTTTGTGGGTAAGAAAACTGAGGGAAACTCAGAGTGGTTAAGTCACCTGCATAAAGTCATAGGTTGTAAGCAGGAGAGGCAAAATGTGAACCCTATCCTTTACCTCTACATTCAGTGCTCTTTCTATAGCCCCTCTTTTGGATCAGTTCAGACAGACCTTCCCATATTTTTTTGAATTCCTCACATTTACAATTTCATAGCCAGCAATAATAATCTACAACATTCATGTATCATCATTTTTCATATTCAATTTCTTAATCAATGGACAATTACTTTGTTTCTGCTTCTTTGTAAACGTAAAATACGATTATGAACATTTAGGTATGTTTGCTGTTCAATGATTTCAGTCATGTCTGAGTATTATCCCATTTGGAATTTTCTTGGCTATGTCCTTCTCCAGATCATCTTACAGATGAGGAAAATGAGGCAATCAGAGTTAAGTGACTTGCCCAGAATCACACAGTAGCCTGACATCAGATTTGAATTCAATAGGATAAGTCTTCCTAATTCTCAGCACTCTCTCCACTACATTACCTAGCTGCCCTAAAGTTACTGGGCCAAAATATAAGGATAGTTTTGAATCCATAATAGTTGTACCACTTCATAACTTCAGCAAAAAATGCATCAAGGTGACTGTTTTGCCACAATTTTCCCACAAAGATCTAGCAGATAAATATCTGTTTCTTCTTCTACAGGATTAATCACTAGATTATTTTAAAGAAATAATTCTACTTTTTGGTTGAATCTTTTCCCTTTTAATTTGCCTATTGGGGAATTCTCAGATCACTTAAATGTTCTCTTACATCCACATTAATGATATTAATCAGTTTAAATAGGTTGGGCAAAGAAGTGAAATGTAATAATGACAAATAATACACAAGAATACAGCATGACTGTAGGACCACCCTAGCCATTCAGTAATCACATTATTTACAATATACACCTGACTTAACAGTGGTGGAAGATGGGTTCTCAGACTAAATAATTTCCATTCCCATGGCTTAGGTATTTGAAAACTACAGGGATATATTGGAAAGAGATGAAAATTTTGAATATATTGAGGCATTAGTTTTCAAATTATTTCAAGTGATACCAAAAAAAAAAGATATCCCTCGGGGGAAAAATCATCTAACCCCATCTCTGTCCCTTTCTCCCCCATAAGAAAATATACTTTAGAAGATATAAGAAATTATGTATTCACAAATCTGCTTAATTTATACATTTTAAAAAACAGAACATTCTATTCATTTATGTAGGGTATTCTAGATAAAATTATGAGAAAGAATCAGGTAGGTTTCTGCTGAGGATTTTCTATAGTATGACATCTTTTCATAGGCAAATGACTGAAGGGAGTTGAGAATATAAAATATCTTGATAGTTTGTTGATTACAACAAAATATTTGTCTCAGTAGATCAAAGGGCAAACTTAAAAGCTCTTTCAGCAAACCAACATTGTTTGTAATTTTTTTTCTTTTTTTCAACACTTTTTCTAAAATTAATTAATTTATTTTTAGTTTTCAGCATTCATTTCCACAAGATTTTGAGTTCCAAATTTTCTCCCTATCTTTCTGCTTCCCCACCCTGAAACACAGCACATTCAGATTACTCATTCTCTCAATCTGCCCTCCCTTCTGTCACACCCCTCCTTTCTCTTATCCCCATCTTCTCTTTTCTTGTAAGGCAAGATAGATTTCTACACTCAATAACCTGCATTTCTTATTTCCCAGTTGCATGCAAAAACAATTCTCAACATTCATCCCTTAAACTTTGAGTTCCAACTTCTCTCCCTTCCTCCCTCCCCACCCATCCCCACTGAGAAGGCAAACAATTTAATGTAGGTTATAAATGTGGAGTTTTGCTAAAGACTTCCATAATGGTCACATTGTAAAAGATTAACTATATTTCCCTCCACACTATCCTGCCCCTATTTATTCTATTCTCTCTTTAGATCTTGTCTCTCCCCTAAAATGTCTACTTCTAATTACTCCCTGCTCCCATTTGCCCTCCCTTCTATCATCTCCCCACCACAATTATCCTCTTCCCCCCTACTTTCCTGTAGAGCAAGATAGATTTTCATATCAAATTGAGTGTGCATGTTATTCCCTTCTTAAGCCAAATGTGATGAGAGAAAGCTTCATTTATTCCCGCTCACATCCCCCTTTTCCCCCTCCATTGAAAAAGCTTTTTCTTGCTTCTTTTACAAGAGATAATTTGTCTCATTCGGCTTCTCCCTTTCTCCTCCCAATGTATTCCTTTCTTATCCCTTAATTTTATTTTTTTAGAAATCGTCCCCTCCTATTCAACTCACCCTGTGCCCTCTATACTGAGAAAAGTTTCAAGAGTTACAAATATTATCTTTCCATGTAGGAATGTAAACAGCTCAACTTTAGTAAGTCCCTTATGATTTCTCTTTCCCATTTACCTTTTCATGCTTAGCTTGATTCTTGTGTTTGAAAGTCAAATTTTCTATTCAGCTCTGGTCTTTTCATCAAGAATGCTTAAAAGTCCTCTATTTCATTGAATTACCATTTTTTTCCCTGAAGTATTATACTCAGTTTTCCTAGGTAGGTGATTCTTAGTTTTAGTCCTAGTTCCTTTGACTTCTGGAATAACATATTCCACACCTTTTGATCCCTTAATGTAGAAGCTGCTAGATTTTGTGTTATCCTGATTGTATTTCCACAACATTCAAATTGTTTCTTTCTGGCTGCTTATAATATTTTCTCTCCTTGAGCAGGGAACTCTGGAATTTGGCTACAATATTCCTAGGAGTTTTTCTTTTCAGACCTCTATCAAGAGGTGATTGGTGAATTCTTTCAGTATTTATTTAACTCTCTAGTTGTAGAATATCAGGGCAGTTTTCTTTGATAATTTCATGAAAAATGATGTGTAGGCTCTTATTTGAGGTTTTTTGTGCTTTCAGGTAGCCCCACAATTTTTAAATTGTCTCTCCTGGAACTATTTTCCAGGTCAGTTGTTGTCCCAGTGAGGTATTTCACATTATCTTCTATTTTTTTCATTCTTTTGATTTTGTTTTGTAATTTCTTTGTTTCTCATAAAGTCATTAGTTTCCATTTGCCCCATTCTAATTTTCAAAAAACTATTTTCTTCAGTGAGCTTTTGAACCTCCTTTTCCATTTGGCTAATTTTGCTTCTTAAAATTTTCTTCTCCTCATTGACTTTTTGAACATCTTTTGCCATTTGAGTTAGCCTATTTTTAAAGGTAATACTTTCTTCAGCATTTTTTGTGTCTCCTTTAGCAAGCAGTTGACTCGCTTTTTCTGATTTTCTTGCATCTCTCTCATTTCCCTTCCCAATTTTTCCTCTACCTTTCTTACTTGATTTTCAAAATCTTTTTTGAGTTCTTCCATGGCCCAAGACCATTGCATATTTATTTGGAGGTTTTGGATGCTAAAGCCTTGAGTTTTATGTCTTCCTCTGATGGTATGCATTGTTCTTCTTCATCCGAAAGGATAGAAGAAAATACCTGTTCACCAAGAAAGCAACCTTCTATAGTCTTATTTTTTTTCCCTTTTGGGGGGCATTTTCCCAGTTACTTGAATTTTGAGTCCTTTGTCATGTAGGTGGTATGCTCTGGGGACCTGGAAATTCTCAGTTCCTCCAAGGTGGCATAATCAAGGGAGAGGAGCTTACTCCTCTCTTGGCCTCCACGCTGGTCTGGGAGCTACCAAAGCTTTTCCACCCAGGATCTGCAAGTAGAATTCCCTCTCCAGAGCCTCCACGAACTCCACCAGTCAGTGCTCTTTCTCACTCCAGGACCACCACTCAGGGCTGAGACCCATATCAGCAGCTCGATTCCCCCAGGGTCTTTAGGGTGAGTGCTCCAAAAATTCATGCTGCTGTTGCTGCTGCTGTCACCTGGGGCCAGGGCTAAAGGAGGACCCTGCTCCCTTTTCACCCAGGTGAAAGAACTTTCTCACTGACCTTTGATGCTGTCCCTGGTGTTTGTGGATTGAGGGATCTGGGAACAGCAGCTGCTGCTGAAAGCACCCTGAAACCTGCTCTGGTCCCTGCCACTCCCAGTGGTCAAGGGAGTGCTGTGCTCTGCCCTGAGCCTGGTGCAATAGACCTTTCCTGTTGGCCTTCCAGGCTGCCTTGGGGTAGAAATCTCTTTCACCCTATGATTTTGTGGCTTCTGCTGCTCTAGAATTTGTTTAGAGTAATTTTTTACAGGTATTTTATGGTCTGTAGGGGGAGAGTTCCTACAGCTTGTCCTTCTACTCCACCATCTTGGCTCTGCCCCCTCAACAAACAAAATTTTAAGCATATATTAAGCTCTTACAAGTTTTAGAGGATGTAAGTGTAACTATTCAATGCTCTTCTTATCACTGATCATTGAGAAACAGTGTGCACCATTGGAAAGAGCACCGGATTTTAGAACTAGAGAGACTGGGTTCAAATTCTACCTCTTCCACTTACTTATTGTGTGAGATATCAATTAAGTCATTTAACCTTTCTGGACTTCAGTTTACTTCTATAAAATGAGGAATCTGGACAAAGTGGCTTCTCAGGTCTATCTAGTTCTGAATCTATAAATTTCTGATGGCAAATATCAAGTGTAACATAAAACAAAGAGTCCCTGAAGTTTCAAACCCTTCCCATTATCTCAGTTCCTTTCTCAGCTAAAGAAAACCTGATCAACTAACTTGAGGTAAGGTATTAATGATTGATAATGGATTAATGTATTATTTCTCCTAGATAGTATTAGCATTTTCAATGTAGATCCCAGATTATGCATTGCTTAACCCTAATATTTTGGTTGAAAAGAGGCTTTTTTCAGTATCCTTCAAATCACTCTGCAGAAGAAACTATTTCCTCTGTATATAAAAAAGGCTGATTCTACTTGAAAGTGATCTATTCTGCCTTAACAACATAAAATCTGAAATGACCAAAAAGTATTGGCCCTGCTAAATCTGAAGAAAATGTGCTATGAGAAATATTTGGTGTCTTTTTTGTTGTTAATATTCATGGAAAAGTGAATCATTTCTGCTTCCCATCTGCCCTCATTCCAGGCACAGACTTCACCATGACATCAGCTGAAGCTTTTTACAACAATAAATCTGGGTCAAATAGTAAATTATGATCCTTCTTATTAAATTAAAATGTGCACACAGGAGAGGCTTAATTTTAAAGTTTATGACAAATGGAAACCTGGACATTAAAACAATGAAATAAATTTCCACTACAAAGATAATGCCCCACTTATGACTCTTTCTGAGGTTTTCTTTTTATTCTTTTGTCCCAAATAAGTTGTCAGAAGGTAAATGGTTCATAAATCCATACTCTCAGACCTTTCTACTCTACTACACTAGATTTTACACCCCTTAAAAGAAAGTCTCATCTTTGTGATAGACACATATTTTTTTCATGCCTGATTTTTTAACAATAGTAGTATTTTCTGTTTGGAAGAAATTAAAAAACTCATGAAATTTCAATCCTGCCAGATGTTATGCAGTGTCAAAAATATTGCACTTTCAGGGGAAAGTGGAGGTTTTCTATCTATACTGACCTAGTAGGAGTTATTTCCTTGGATTACAGAGGTTAAAATATTTCTGTCCCATGAAGCCTGATGAAACCCAAAAAGATTCTTAAAAGAATTGGGGGGAAGGAAGGCACACCAGATTGGCTCTTAATCACCGTCTTGAAGCAAATAGCCAAGTGCTCAAAGAATCATTTGTATGGGGTTAAATTCCAGGTCTTTATTCTTTCCTTATCAGGAAAAGGAGTTGAGTAGAAGTCCCTAGAAATATGACTATAATCTAAGAAATGGCAGAGAAGTGTCTTCCTCTCATTTCACCCCTCTTCTGATGAGAAATTATAAGGGCATGTGGTTTTTATGCCACATAACATTCACAGACACTACTGGTGATTGACTTCATCCTGTAGCCTTCAGCTTACAGGAAATACATATAAATCAACTGGAATATAGAATTTCATACGTATTATGAGATAAAGATTAACTGATTATAAATTAAAGGAGAAATGTCAAGGGAATGTGTCAATGCAGAACAAATGAGAACATACCAGAAACCATCCCGTTTTTCTGAGTTATTTAATAGGGGATTAAGTTTAGGATTGTACAGATCTGGAGAGAAATAGGCAGGAAGAGTTACTTTACTAAAGTTTGTACATCTCTGTTTTGTTCCTCTTATCCAGAATCACTAAACCTTTATATACCAAAGTTTAAATATTCTTCAGTGCATAGCAAAACTTAGCGCCAGTAGAAACCAGATTAAAATGTGATTGGCATATGTCTAACAAAGAAATACAAATACAACATAATATAGATAATGTTCACTTGTGGCATTCATGATAAATATGCAGCCCTTAGGAATGGTCAATTTGAGTTTGACATCACTGTTGTACATTCCAGAGAATTTCAATTCTCTGGTTATTTCAATCAATTAGCCAATTAGGGAATATATATTAAGAACCTCCTGTGTATGTACCTAGAACTCTGGTAGATACTGATAATACAAATAAAAGTGAAGAAATTCCTGACCTAGAGGAGATCATATTCTATGGTGGGGGGTGGCACAATATGTCTGTATAAAATTAAAATATGTACATAATATGGATGGGTTTATATGCATATGTGTGTATATATATGTATATGTGTATATGTACATGTGTGCATGTATCCAGATACGTTTGTATATATATAAATTATATACTATGTGTTATATCACATAAACATATATACACACATATGTTATATATATAGTAGCAGAGGAATCAGAGGAACTGCCTGCTCTCCACAAAAAAAGTACCTCTCGTAGGGAAAACCCACATGTTCTGGCTCCTTGACAAAAGACTTAAGTGACCTCCAACTCCTGGCTGTCCCCTTGGGCCTCATGACAGGGGAAACTATTTCAAAGATGATGGGCACCAAAGTCAAAAAGAACTATTCACTATCCACTAGGTTTTTTTAAAAAGAAAGAAAAAGTCTTAGTCTCATTCTCTGTCCCCTTCTTTTTGCTGTGTCATTTGGGACTTCACTCTTACCTTTGGACTTCCAGTAAGGGGTCAAGGAGATTTTTCTCCTCTACCCTTCCACATTAGCAGATATAGCAGCTTTGAGCACATGGCATATGCTTTCCTACATGAGTCTGAGATACAACCTCAAGTCCTTGACTCCCTCTTCTACTTTGTATTTCTTTTCCTGAGTCCAGGTGACCAAACAGACAATCTAAGAAAGAGAGGTTTTTAGTCTTCATGAATATGTCATGAGTTCAAGTACCTGGATGGTGACTGGCAGGGGAGGTATTTTTTGTAGATTAATTGTGAATGACAAATAAAATAAAAGAAACCAAGTAACCACACAAAAGAGCAAATAGTTAATTTCATATTGTAAGAATTATTGTTTATTGTGCTTGAAGAAGCAACACCACCAGTTTCTCAACAGTTATTTCAATCCTGCTATCTTAACACAAATGGAATTCTTTTTTTAAAATTTATTTATTTAACATTTAACGTTCATTTTCACAAAATTTTGCGTTCCAAATTTTCTCCCCATTTGTCCCCTCCCCCCACCCCAAAACACCAAGCATTCTGATTGCCAGTATCACCAATCTGCCCTCTCTTCTATCATCGTTCCCTTCCCTTGTTCCCATCTTCTCTTTTGTCCTGTAGGGCCAGATAACTTTCTATACCCCTTTACCTGTATTTCTTATTTCCTAGTAGCAAGAACAGAACTCGACAGTTGTTCCTAAAACTTTGAGTTCCAACTTCTCTTCATCGTTCCCTCCCCATCCTTTCCCTTTGGAAGGCAAGTAATTCAATATAGGCCATATCTGTGTAGTTTTGCAAATGACTTCCATAATAGTCGTGTTGTGTAAGACTAACTATATTTCCCTCCATCCTATCCTGCCCCCCATTGCTTCTATTCCCTCTTTTGATCCTGTCCCTCCCCAAGAGTGTTGACTTCAAATTGCTCCCTCCCCCCACTGCCTTCCCTTCCATCATCACCTCACCCTGCTTATCCCCTTCTCCCCCACTTTCCTATATTGTAAGATAGGTTTTCATACCAAAATGAGTGTGCATTTTATTCCTTCCTTTAGTGGAATGTGATGAGAGTAAACTTCATGTTTTTCTCTCACCTCCCCTCTTTTTCCCTAGACTAAAAAGTCTTTTGCCTATCTCTTTTATGAGAGATAATTTGCCCCATTTCATTTCTCCCTTTCTCCTCCCAATATATTTCTCTCTCACCGCTTAATTTGATTTTTTAAAGATAGGATCCCATCCTATTCAATTCACTCTGTGCTCTCTGTCTCTGTGTGTGTGTGCGTGTGCGTGTGCATGTGTGTGTGTGTGTGTATGTGTGTGTAAACCCACCCACTACCCAGATACTGAAAAGTTTCAAGAGTTACAAATATTGTATTTCCATGTAGTAATGGAAACACTTCAAGTTTAGTAAAGTCCCTTATGACTTCTCTTTGCTTTTTACCTTTTCATGCTTCTCTTCATTCTTGTGTTTGAAAGCCAAATTTTCTTTTCAGTTCTGGTCTTTTCATCAAGAATTCTTGAAAGTCCTCGATTTCATTGAAAGACCATTTTTTCTCCTGAAGTATTATACTCAGTTTTGCTGGGTAGGTGATCCTTGGTTTAAGTCCTGGTTCCTTTGACTTCTGGAATTTCCTATTCCATGCCCTTTGATCCCTTAATGTAGAAGCTGCTAGATCTTGTGTTATCCTGATTGTATTTCCACAGTACTTGAATTGTTTCTTTCTAGCTGCTTGCAATACTTTCTCCCTGACCAGGGAACTCTGGAATTTGGCCACAATATTCCTAGGAGTTTCTCTTTTTGGATCTCTTTCAGTCAGTGATCAGTGGATTCCTTGAATACTTATTTTGCCCTCTGATTCTAGAATATCAGGGCAGTTTTCCTTGATAATTTCATGAAAGATGATGTCTAGGCTCTTTTTCTGATCATGGCTTTCAGGTAGTCCCATAATTTTTAAATTGTCTCTCCTGGATCTATTTTCTAAATCAGTTGTTTTTCCAGTGAGATATTTCTTCCATTTTTATCTTCCATTTTTTCATTCTTTTGGTTTTGTTTTGTGATTTCTTGGTTTCTCATAAAGTCATTAGCCTCCATGTGTTCCATTCTAATTTTGAAAGAACTATTTTCTTCAGTGAGCTTTTGAACCTCCTTTTCCATTTGACTAATTCTGCTTTTGAAAGCATTCTTCTCTTCATTGGCTTTTTGAACCTCTTTTTCCAATTGAGTTAGCCTATTTTTCAAGATGTTATTTTCTTCAGCATTTTTTTGGGTCTCCTTTAGCAAGGTGTTGACCTGCTTTTCATGATTTTCTTTCATCTCTCTCATTTCTCTTCCCAGTTCATCCTCCACCTCTTTAACTTGATTTTTAAAATCTTTTTTGAGTTCTTCCATGGCCTGAGGCCATGGAATATTTATTTTCAATGTTTGGGATACAGAAGTCTTGATTTCTATGTCTTTCCCTCATGGTAAGCATTGTTCTTCCTCATCATAAAGGAAGGGAGGAGATATATGTTCACCAAGAAAGTAACCTTCTATGATCTTATTTTTTTCCCCCTTTTCTGGGCATTTTCCCAGCCAGTTACTTGACTTCTGAGTTTCCTCCCCACACCTACCTTGCCTCCAGATCCGCCCAGCTAGTGCTTGAGGTTTGAGATTCAAATGCTGCTTCCCAGCCTCAAGGCTTTGGGCAGTGGCAGGGCTGCTATTCAGTGTGAGATTAAGTTCAGGTGCTAAGGTGGGGGCAGGGCAGCCACACAAGGGCTCAGTTCCCTCAGGGGGTTTATGAGGAGACCTTCAACAATGGATCTGAGCTCCTGCCTGCTTTAGGAGTCCTTGTCTGCTGCTGCCTCCAGAGGGGTCCTGAGTTATGGGGGACACCCCACTCCCCTCCCAGTGAGCTGGAAAGACCTTCTTACTGACCTTTGGTGCCTGTGGGTGGAGGGACCTGCACTGCTGCTGGAGATTCCATCCCTGAATCCTGCTCGGATCTGCTCCTCTTGGTGCCTTGTGGCCGAGGCAGGTCTGGGCTCTGCTCTGGGTCTGGTGTCCGATGGACCTTTTGGGTCGGTTTTTCAGGTCTCTCTGGAACAGAAATCTCCTCTGCTCTGTTGTTCTGTGGCTTCTGCTGCTCCAGAATTTTTTGGGAGTCCTTCTTTACAGGTATTTTGTGGGCTGTGGGTTCAGAGCTAACATATGTATCTTTCTACTCTGCCATCTTGGCTCCCCCACAAATGGAATTCTTTAACAGTTGTAGCAGTATTTGATTATCTCTTCTTTCCTAACTTTGAACAGAAAACATTTTCTCATTCTGAGAATCTCAAACCTTGCCAGATGCATGGGGGATATTCTCTCAGTACTCTCTTTCCATTTGCTGATTCCCCGTTTTCTCTACTCCCTTTTCCTGTGGAAAATTTTACATATCATTCTTTTCTTTACTCTTCTTTTCTGTGAAAATTTTTTATGTATCCAAAATTGCTACAAAATACTCATGATTGGATTTATACCCAAAACAAGCCTGAAACAAATTTAAAAGACCAATCTGTACTAGAAGCTAAAGCTCTTGTCAGTGAGCACTCTTCCTTAGCAGATTACTAATAAATCTTGATTTTTTCCCCCAGTTTGGTTATTCAAGTGATGTGACCCTAACAAGCCCATTCATTTGGAGGATGAGGCTCTTTCTAGGTTACACAGAAACCTAAGACAAGATACAAGGGCTTATCTGTGGAGAGGTGACAAAAAAAGGTCATCCTGGATACTAAACATACAAGTCATGGCATAGCAGGCCAAAATATATGGACTTTGACCTGCTGCTCAGACCATATAGACTGAGGTAAAATGAATTCTATTCAGCAATGTCACAAGTCTACTTGGAACTGTCTCTCTGTTTTTTTCTTTATGTCTCCATGTCTGTGGCTGTCTCTTTCTGTCTGTGTGTCTCTGCCTATCTCTGTCTCTGTCTGTCTGTATCTTGTTCTCTATCTCTCTTTCTTCTCTTCCCTTCCCTTCCCTTCTCTTCCCATCCCTCCCTCCTTCTCTCTCTCTCTCTCTCTCTCTCTCTCTCTCTCTCTCTCTCTCTCTCTCTCTCTCTCTTTCCTCTCCATCTCTCTCTCTTCCCCCAACCCCCAGATT